>NC_056478.1:28743843-28890257 GCF_008729295.1 Plectropomus leopardus | reverse complement strand
ATAGTGCATACAGAATCAATCAACCAGTAAAAGTCTTCATTAATTCGTAAAAACGATAACAGATGGACAAATGTAGCCTTCAAAAGTCCAGCTAGCAATGCTAAACATACGTAACGTTAACGTTAGCCAACAAGCTAACACCGCTAATAGCTGCTAGCTGACCGCGTGACGGTTATTATAGTCTGACAACCAGTCCAGCTTTTAACGAAACTGCAGCCCTTCCAGTGTTTGTGCTTATTACCTGTTTTAGAGAAAGTGCTGCAGACGGTAACTTTGAGACCGTCATCTCCGACAGTCTGACCGGGACACAGCTGTGCCCGCGAGCATCTGAAGCGGATGTTGTGATTCCCTCCCACCGAGTAACTTCCGTATTCCGACTAACTTCCGACGTATTTGTCGCCCTCTGGTGGCGCGGAGGACAGTCTGCAAGCCCACAACACAAACAAAGAGCACTTTGCCCCTCACAAAAAAGGTTGTCGCAATTTTATATCAGTTACTCATGCAGCGAGACACTGAATTGGTGAAGAAAACTTTGTTTCGGTGGCAAGTTTAATAATAGGAATAATGCGGTTTTCCTGTTGTTTATGTTTCCTGCCCGTTAAAATGAAAGCCTTGGGTTAATGTAACACACGCAGCATATATTTCTCACTTGTTGCATTTAACCTGGATCCACATCATTTTTCTTGTGCTACATTCAGACGCCTTCACAAGCGATATGACCCTTTGCAAACTCAGCAAACTGGTTTGGTTTCTCTTGAAAACACAGAGGAAGAGACCAATGTCTCACTATTTTCAGAAAATAATCCAAAAAAAAGGAAAATTGTCCAAAAACTGTCTTTAAAAGTATAATAATTTGATGCTTAAATTTATGTTACAGAAAAAATATGGTAAAATATATTAAAGCTACATATCAGTTTTTCTGCTTATTTCTGGGTAATTTTCTTTTAACTTTTTTACTTGTGTCCACCAGTACAGCCAATGACTCTTTAAAAATCAACAATAACAACAGCAGAACAATGTCAAAACATCAGTTTACCAATTCGTCAAAAAAGCTCATCCACGTGTCAACTATGAGTCCCGACTTTGTATAGCAGTAATACACGTCCGTAAAATAACCTGTAAACTAGTTTAAAAGTTAGGAAAGGAAAGGAAAACAAACAAGGAAATGACCTAAATAGTGCATAAAATGTCGGAACATTTTTTAAACCAAACTGTAAATATTTAATCATGATTATAATAAAAATATAGATTTTACCCAGATTTTTCCTTTTTCCACTCTATTTTTCAAAATAATTTCCTGAATCTACTAAATTCTTGCAGTTTGATGAACATTTCTTAAATAGTTGCCATTTTTTCCCCAATGCTTTTGAAAGCAGTTGCACCCACCTGCTTCGGGTTCAAATGTTTCAATACTTGTGAAAGAAGAAAAGTGATCTAGCTCAAGATTTTTAGGGGTTAATTACAACTCCACTTTCCCTGCTATTATTTAATTTGATCCGTGCCATCTATAGCAGGAATAGTAGGCAACTTTCTCGAGATATAATATTCAAAATTCCGATCTGTGCCTCGATAACACAAGTTTAGGGATTTTTTTTTCGATGAAGCTGGGAGCTCAGAGGCAGAGCAACCTGGTAAACTGTTTATTGTCAGGATCATTCATGTCATCATGGCTCAACAGATGGATGCAATGAAGAGACCTCCTAAATATGATCAATGTCTGCTAACATGTCAGTCCACATTACAAAACACAGAGATGATAATAAACATTTCATCAACACTTACTCCTACGAGACACGAGATGAGCTCTGAGCTCCAGCTGAGCAGAAGTCACACAGTATGGATGGAAGATCAACACAGCAGATATGTCTTTAAAACCACAAAAATGGGTCGTACTTGGGGGGCAGTCATCAAAACTGGAGTCTGCAGTCTCTGTGCTTCAAAGTGTGGAGATCTGAGTTTCTAAAAATCCTGAAAGAGCCGTGAGCACGCCTCTCATCCGTCACCTCCTCAGCTGATTCAGGCGTAAAGCGAGATGCCGTTTTACTCTCCAAGGCACATTTTTTTCCTCTATTCATGGCCACACCAACATGCTACTGTTGTGTCATGAACTTAAAAAGGTTTCTCTTAAAACGCAATCCAACGTCTCTCCTCCGTCAGCTCTGTACATGTTGCTCACACTGAAGATGAATGATTTGATGACCTTCGTAACACCGAATAAAACATCCACACAAACAGGATTTGGGGTCTACTGTACACGGGGGACAGAGGTATTTACTGACTCTTCACTGAGGTGTTTCACACGAAAGGGAATCACATTTTTATCATTTCATCTCAGACGTGCAAGTTAAAGCAATCCTCATGACATTACAAAAGAAACGGAGAATTCCCCTGATAACAAAGACAGAAACAGCAAAGGTTGCTATCAAACTCTACTCAAATCTACAGTAATAATAAGAAAATAAAGGCACATGTACAGCGGCAAATCCGTCTTTTTTTCTTTTGTCGAGTCCTTTTATTGAGTCGAGGCTGAGAGGCTGGCAGCAGAGTGGCGTTGTGCAGTTAGTTGCTGCCTGCTTCTCCCCTTCCTGTCAAAGATGGCTTCTCATTGGTCGGCTGCCGTGACGAGTTCGAACCACTGTCTGAGCGCGTCGCTCAGGGTCTCTGGCAAGGCGTTGACGTCTCGCAGGATGACGTAGAAGGGGAAGGGGAACTCCTCCATGTAGGAGCGGATCTCCGGCAGCTCTCCCGGCCCTTTGAAGATGGGCACCTTGATGTCCAGGATGGAGTCCTGCAGGACAGCCGGGCTTTAGTTACACTTTGTGTCTGCAGATTTAAAAAGTAAAAAGGTCAAATTCACATTCACTCACCCGTGAGTTGGGGTTGTCGAGCACAACGAAGATGATGAAGACGTTTGAGCTTCGTGCTGCTCTCACAGCTGCCATCACCCGCTCCTTGCCCTCCAGGAACAACCCTCGACCGTCAGACACGATGACCAGCAGCTGGGCCGTCTCTGTGGATGAAGGTCAAAGGTCAGAGAGGAACAGTGGGTCATATTTTAACATGCAGCTCAAATAGGTTTGTTAGTGTGAACAAAGTTTTTCATCACCGGACATTAATGTGGAGTAGATCAGTGGTACTCAATTTATGGCCGGTGGGCCTAATCTGGTCCCTGATAGGGTGCTGGGTAGCCCCCCAACCATTTTCTAATTCATAATAAAACACACTGGGAATTGTTTTTGCACTTTTACTACACATCAGGTGCCATAGTGCATAAAACAGCATCGAAATATAACAGAGATAAATAGAATAGAAAAAAATAGTAATAAATAATAAATAGAAAAAATAAAATAGAATACTTTTTGGTTATCAAAAAAGTGCCAGTGGAGACTTCCCAAAACCCTAAAGATGCCCTGAAATCCAGGAAACATCCGAAAATCCTAAAAAATATCTTAAAATCAAAAAATTGTTCTAAAACTCCTAGAAACCTCCTCAAATCTTAGAAATACCCTAAACTCCTGGAAATTCCCAAAAATCCTAGAAATGTCCTCAAATCTAAGAGCCCCTAATGTCCTAAAATCCAAGAAATCAATAGTGTCCCATCTCTGCTGATTCAAGCTGCACTGGCCAACTTTGCTTGCACAGGCAACAAATATGTCTTTGATTACCCAGAATTTCACAGAAAACAACAACATATGGTCAACATATGGTTACTGAGCTGGTTATTCTCCAGATACCTATGAAGTGTGAATCGTACCAGAGTTTAGAGATCCAGGAGTCTGCTGTCGTGCTGCTAAAAACATCTTTGTCGAAGTCTCCAAAAACTACAGAGGAGAACATTAAGAGAGTCAGTCTGACAGGAGGAGGTGCACTTTAACAACATCAGTCTCATCATATGTTGATACAACAAGCCACACGATGAGTAGAGCATTTTAACATAACATTTTAATCAAGAAAAAGGTTCAATGAAAGCAAAATGCTTAATGAGAATGTTTTTTTTAAAAATATATATTTTATGTAATGGCATCTACTACTATACACAATTCAAACATAATATTTATTAATTCAGACATCTGAGTTTACGTGAAGGACAGTGGATGGAGGAGCAGTACATAGAAACCTCCCACCTGTGCTATTCTGGTCTTCTTCTGTTGGAACTGACAGAGTCTGAGAATCCGAGCTCCGGACTCATCGTTGAACTGCTGCTGGAAGGGGTGGAGCAGCTGCACCTGCTCGCCAAAACTGGACACACCAGCAGGCGTTCAATGTTAGCTTCACATCAAATATGACATCACAACATTTCCATCTTGCACTTTTTGTTTGAATTGCTTTTTTTTTGTTACTGTACAATCAAATACATACTGTAGATGCATAAGCGTACCTGCACACAGACACCTGTCCCACCTCCAGCAGAGTCAGAGCGTTGATGATCACAGAGAGGGACTCAAACGCCAGCTGTATCACACACATACACACACACACACACACGCACACAAACACACACACACACACACACACACACACACACACACACACACACACACACAAACACACACACACACACACACACACACACACAGCAGGTTATTTAAACATACTTAAAGGAGACCTGTAATGTTCTCTTTGTTTTCTTTATATTTATTTTCATATATATGATGTAATTTCGTCATTTTATTCATGGCCAAAGTTTTAAAATCTTACGTTTGTAAAAGTTACTCCTGTAAGATTAAAAAAACCCTCACATTTTTCTACCTTGGAGACGAGGTGCCATCTATTCGTGACAGATTTCTTTATACTCTGCCTCCTCTTTCTTTCTTTTCTATCACTGTTCTCTGGCCTTTAAAGTCATAATTGCTCCTTTACTGGAGCACAGGTTTCTTGTGTAGTTGAACTACTGTCATCTGCTCCAAGTCCTATTACAAGTATTTACATGTGTAAACTACACTGCTACATGTAGCTACATGCTAATGTCAGGGAAGCGTGCTTTTATTGGTGATTTTTCAAAGTAAAAAGTGCTGCTATACTCTGTTACAATCATTGCCCAGCTGCAAGTAAACTGCCACATGCAGCTTTTTGCTTATGCCAGTGAAAAATGTAATCTTAGTTCTAGATGCCGGTTAATTTCTCCCTGATTTCGGATCATATTTATGCTGGAACATGATTGATTGCGAAGATTTTATTATAGAAGTTTGTATTGGTGATCTTTTACAGTTGCCATCCTCATTACAGTCAGTGCACAGCTGTAAGTTAACTGCTAATTTCTCCCTGATTTTGGATAATATTCCTGTTTGATTGTCAAGATTTTAATACAGAAGCTTTGATTGTTGATTTTTCACAGTGAAAGTGCTGCTATTTTCTGTTACAGTCAGCCTGCTGCAAGTACATGTAGCTATATGCTAACTTCAGGAAAACGTGTAATCATGGAGAAATCCATACAAGCACATGTGAGGCTGCAGAAAAGGCCTCTCTTACCTGTTTGGAGTGATTGTCCACCATGCTGGAGGAGTCGTCTACAGCCAGACAGATCTGGTACTCTCTCTTGCTGGGCTTGGTCCTCCTCAGCCAGATCTTGTCTTTACGGAACTGACTGGCGATATAGGGGATCACCTTCCTCATGTTCAGGCGCTTCCCTGTGCGGTAATCGCCTCTGTGGAGCAGCGGGACATCACACATACATTTAACAACATGTACTGTATCTCTTCAGCATCAACAGTGGTAAACAAAGAGCCTTTGAATTCCATCGCACAGTACAAAACCAAGGGAGAGCCGGTAAAACCAGTAACTTTGTTATTACAATGTTGGAGGGGACAATAAATGTGCCTCAAATGTGTCTCAGCCACACTACATAATTTAAAACATCCTTAATGACAACTCAGGTGGTGAGTGTGTTGGTGCTCACTTGAGTTTGGCGGCCTGCGTGGGCTCCAGGATGAGGCGGAGCTGCTCACACAGCTGCTGGGACAGAGCTGAGGTCAGAGTCTGGTACTGGTGCCACATGGAGGCCGCCGCGCTCTCCTGGAACACGGAAGTGACAAGTTACAACCTGGGCTTCATACAACATTTGAATGACACTGAAAATATACAAAGTTTCAATAAATTAGGCACAAGCCGAGACTTTTAAAGTGCAAGAGGATGGTTGAGGGCGATGACACTTTATGAGAGTAGATGGGAAAATAGGTTGTCTGCACACAGCTCTCTAAATTAAAATTAATCATGCTTGAAATAACAATCATGATCATCAGAACATCTGTAACAAAGTCTATTTGCCAAGGTTTTGCAACAATGTAAATTAAATTGCAATATGTTCAATATGAGCCGGTAGAGTAATCTGATCTGCAGGGTCGTCCTCACCTCCTCCTGAGTTCCTGGAGCCAGTTTGTGCCACGCCTCCAGCTGCAGCTCCATCTCCCTCCTGATCTCCTCTGGGTCTCTCTCTGTCTTCTGCAAACACACACACAAACAGCTTTAAGGTTTGCCTTTGATAACTCAGTGCAACGTATGAATTATTACTGTCCTGAGACCTATGAATGTTTGCATGCAACAGAGAAATAATACAAAAAGAAAGAAAAGTTTTGTACCTGCATGGAGTCCAACAGCAGCTCAGGGACTGTGTGAATCGTGGAGTCTGTGCGTCTGTCTGCTTGCTCTTCTTCTCTGGTATTTTGTCGGTCCTTCCACTTCTCCTCATCCTCCTCCTCTCCTTGCTTCTGCATCTCCATCTCTCCACTGTCTACACCTGTACAACAATGAGAGGAAGAAGTCAGATGATGTGCAGGTTTCAAAATTCTTGGACTTCTGTGTGCATTTTCAAATACTTTCTGTAACATCTTCAAGGTATTAACCCTTAGGGACCGTTTGGTGCATTTTACGTGTTTTATTAGTCTTCATGTTTTGATGATTTTGGCTGTCTTCATGCATATGGCATACATTTTGTCAAGATTATAGAGTATTTTTGTTCAACCTTGGAATTTCCAGCTCAGCTCCTACAATAAGTCTAAAATACATTGTTACACTGATACTGTTGAGTGCAAAAAATGCGCCAAAATTCTGATAATGAATGAATATTGTATGTTTGGACTGATGTTGGTTGAAAAATTAACTCAGTGAACGAAAATAATAGCAGTTTATAATATTTTTAAAGCTTGATTTTGAAAAAAAGAATTTTGTGTGCAGTGTGTCTAATATTAATATGTAATATTAAAATTATTATTTTGTGTGCAGTGTGTGCAATATTAAAGAGAGTGCTAAGGGTTAAAGTCCAAATGAGCAGGAGGAAATGAGCCACCTTTCTGGGAGGCCTTGGTCGAGTCCAGCTGCTCAGGCTTCAGCTCCTGGACCTCCGCAGCCTGGAGGTCCTCTTCCTGCTTCTCTGTTTCCATGGCGACCTCCTCATCGTTCTGCTCTTCATTCTGCTCCTGGTGAGGTCCGGCTTCTTTCTGCTGGTCTGCACTGGCAACATCTGGAAACCGCAGGAGCAGCAACAACAGCAAATATTACATTCATTTACACACTTCTTAAAAACACGATCTAATATCTAACATCACAGAAGCTGTTACTAAACACACATTTTCCTTCCTCATGGAGAGTCAGGTGTGTATCACTGACCGTATGTCTGAGTGTCGTAGGCCGTCTCTCCCTGTTTGATGTGTTCATACAGGTCAGACTCCTGCTTAGCATCGTTCTGCCTGCTGTCCTCAGAGCAATCCTTACTGCTCTCCACTGTGCGCAGACGCTTATTAACACGTTCATTGTAGTCTCCTGTGGACCGCTCGTTGTCTGCCTGACCAGGTTTTCTCTTGAAGCTCTAGATCAGCACAGTACAATAAAGAGACTAATGAGTTGGACTGACAAACAAAAAGGAGGCAGATTTCCTGCTGTGCTCTCTCTGAGAGGCTGCTCATACCTGAGTCTTGCTCTGCGTCTGTCTCTGGGAAGCCATCCTCGCTGTCAGTTTTGACTGGTGGCCCTCTGATTGGCTAGCATCAGCGGCTCCGCTCCCATGCTCCTAACAGACCAGAAAAATTAATTCATAATTACAACAACATGGGGGGCACGGCTCTGCAGCAGACAAGCATATGCGTGTGTGTGTGGGTTGTTTGGGTGTGCCTTTCAACATCACTGACAGGCTGAAAAACAGGCAATCAGCAGACAGCAGAATGGATGGAGGCCTGTGAAAACTTTACGATGGTTACTCTTTATTCAGTCTTTCTTTCAAATTCAGTGCAGACTAATTTGGATCACTGTTAGAGCGCTGCTTAGGAGGAGACAGATGGTATATAGCGTTGGCGCGTCATTGCATTTTGCTGGATAAGGGGCTAACATTTGTGTGTTCACCTGGGTGTTGTGTTCCTGTTGTTCCATTAATGCCAGTCAGAATTGGAGGCATTTGACCTGGGTGCAAATACCGATCATATTCTTTCCCATTACATTAAAAAGCCAGATGCTAGTGGGTGTTAGTGGGTTTTTTGTGAAGTGGAAAAGGGATTCATAAAGCTCTTTTCCACTGCACAAAAAACACCTATATATCAATTTATCTCCAGGCCTGATTTTCTTTCACATATCCTTTCAAAAGAGGACTTGATAAGTTTTGCACTCAGTGCAAATTCTCTATAGATAGATTCTCTATCCTCCACTTGTTCAGTTTTGTTACTAAAGTTGTCTCTGACCTGGAGATATGTCCAATATTATACTGTATATAATCACAAGACGTGAATCCATGTGCTAAGGTAAAGTGTACCTCTTTAGCTTGGTCTCTCTCGGACGCCTCTCCTGCCAGCTCCACAGCTGTATCACTCTGAACATTCTGCTCTCCAGTCTGACCGTCGGTGTTGTGCTCCTTCCTCTCAGCCGACTCAGGCTGCTCCTCATCCTCACCGGCTCCTTCCTCCTCCTCCTCCTCCTGCAAGCATTACAAGTCCCAACAGTGACACACAGAACAAATCCAAGTGCTGATGCATAGATACAGAAGTTCTCTGACAAAGGCACCTTTGGTTTCTGTCCTTTGTCGTTTGGAACAGCCAGATCTTCGTCTCTTCCTGCCTCCCGTCCCCTCTCCTCCTTCTCCTCCTCCTCTTCTCATCTTTCTCTCAGCAGACTCCTCGTCTCCGTCTGCTTTTTCTCCTCCTCCTTCCTGCTCTTCAGTCTTGGGCTCCTGACCGTTCTCCTCTCCTGGCTGCTCCATCTGGTCTTCCTCCATCGCCTCTGCTCCCTCCTCCCCATCCTTGTCTCCTTCTTTCTGTCCATCTTCCTTCTCATCCTGGGCCATGGCTTTCTCGTCAACGTCGAATGGATTGTCCTCTGAGGAGGGAAAACAGCACATTGACTTATATGATAAAACAAGGTGATGGGCTTTTCCAAATTGGACAAAAAGACTGCTTGACAAAATAAATAACGAAAAATAAATGTTAAAAGCTATCATATATAAGAAGTTTAGACAAATGGTTAACCTTCCTTTTGGAGTATCAATACCCACAAAATTTGTGAACATATGGGCACATATGGATGAGATGCGGCTTTTTATCTATCTATCGATCTATCTATCTATCTATCTATCTATCTATCTATCTATATATATATATATATATATATATATATATATATAAAAAAATATGTATGTATGTATGTATGTATATATTATATATATAGTATATGATTTATTATTATACTCTGCACAAAATGAAATAATAATTTGATCACAAAAAAGCAATAGACATTTTTCATTGCTATTCTGTTGCCAGGGCAACCGTATTGGTCCCTGTTTTCTTCCTGTCAGCTTTTGCATTAACAAACACTCTCAACAGGAAATACAAATGGAACATTTAGAATGAAAAGGCTTTTTCCAGAACTTTGTTGTTGTTTCTGTACGGAGACAGTAACAGCAGGCTTAGTTTTCAGGTCTCACCGTCACCCTCCCCCTCGCCCTCTCCCTCGTCTCCAGCCTCCTCATCCTGGTCCAGGTTGAGATCATCAGGCAGATCCATGGCCTCAGGCTCAGGTCTCTTGTCCTGCTGACCGTGATAGGGGTCCACTTCATTCTCGTCAAACTCCCGCTGGGATCAGAAACAGCAAACACATTCAGTAAGAGATTTGCTTTTGCTTCTTATTCTAATCCCGAATTAAAGCAAAAGTAAAAAGATAAAGGGGATGGTTATTGATTGCTGTAGTTCACTAATTTAGTGCAGGGAGAGTTTTCTGTGATTTTTTTCACTTGTTAATTAAAAGAATACCTCGTCTCCTTGTTCATTGATCTTCTCTTTCTCCTCCATGTCCATTTGTTCGTCTTTGTCCTGGTTTTTCTTGTCTTTGTTGGGATCTGCAGCATCCAAGTTGTCGTCTTTAGCAACCAGCTCTGATTCACCCTGAGACAGTACAAAAATAAGGCACATTGATGAAAGTGACATCAAACTGGTTTAACCCTTTGAAACCCTTTGATTTCTCCCTAAAAATGGGGGCAAAGGCAGTGAGCAACTTTTTTTTGTTTGTTTGTTTTTAGCTTATTTTTCAAAAAGGGGGAAATAAAAAATAGGGAAAATTTCCAGAAAAATATATTTATAATTATATATAATTTTATATATATATATATATATATATATATATATATATTACAGAAAAATTTGTAGATATGTTGTTACAGAAAAAAAACATACATATATTTTTTAGATTTTTTCATTTTTTAGCACTTTTTGGGGCTGTTTCTTTTCTTTTTACCATTTTGTCTTTTTTAAATTTTATATTCTTTTGATAATTTTCAGGTAACTTTCTTTAACTTTTTTGCTTATTTCTTGCTATTTTTTTGGGTAATGTCTTGTGTCAAGTTCTTTATTGCCCTCTTTCCATGTTTTAGCATAAAATCAAAGCAGTTTGCTCAGGTTTCCAAGGGTTAAATAATGCTTCACTTAAAAATGGCAGGCTTTCAATAACTGTCAGCTACCGCCACATATGTTCTTTTTCAAACTGTCCCTTTTTTCATATGTTTTCTTAAAACCTTTGTGGTAACTCTGTGCTCTGTACCTCATCCATGCCCTGGCCAGACTCTTCCTCCTTGTCACTCCCTTCCTCTTCATCATCACCCTCATCATCGCCCCACATCCTCTCATCCAGAGTATCCGTCTGTCCTTCACCCAGGTCACCCATCTTTTTATCCAGCTCCTCGTTCTCCTCTTTATCCGACTCATCATCTTCACCTGCAGATGGTTAAAAGAAGAAAAATCAACTCTGGGAAACATTTCTACTAAAATCCATATATTAATTTAATGTCCTGCTATAGCTAGCAATGGGAATTCAAGAACTAAGTGGGAAAAAAATAGGTGTCAGTTACCTGGTTCATTCTCATCCCCATCATGCATTTGGCCATCAAAGTCCTCTGACATCTCGATAGCGTTGTCCTCTGCCTTGATATTTCCTTTATCCTGCTGTTCTTCCTTCTCCTGACCCTCCTGGAAAGTGTCCTCCACCTACCAGAAGAATAATACAGAGATAGCTTCATGAGACATGTGGGTCAAATGATTCACCTTCTGTATATGAAAAGCTTCTATTAATTTGGCAGTTTCAGGTAATTGCTGGCTGAGAGACTCATTCTAGTGTTCATTAATACTATTAGCCAAAAACTCCTCTAAACTATCTCTATTTTTTAGCATAGCCTCTACATGTTTTAGCTCCACATGCCACATATTATTTTTACTAACTCTTGAGAAGCAGTATTGTCATGTCAGTTGTGCTACAATGTTAATGAACGCTTACATTAACGATCAGTCAAACACAATCAGCCTGTCAGTGACAAAAACAAGCACTTTTAGTGGACATATTACTACTTTTGTATGGAAATTTTAAGTAAAAGGACCTGATCTTCATTCTCAATCTTGTCGCTGACATCTTTGGTGCCCTCGCCCTCTCCTATACCTCCACCCTCATAGTCGTGAAACTCTGTGGCGCCTTCTCCGTCTCCACCGGCCATCAGCTCCTGAGGGAGGCAGAAACCCTGCAGAGGAAGCCACAACAAACATTAGCCACTAATGCTTAAAGTTCAACGTAATAACCTTTTAATGCCCGTATTACATAAAAAAACAATACATTTTTAAAGTATAACTAAGTAACTTGTGTTGTGTGTCTACCTTCTGAGCGAGCTCAGTGAAGATGCTGGCCAGTACAGAGAGCAGCTTGCCGGTGCTCCTGTGTGCTCCCAGTGACACAGCAACGTAGTACCGCACCAGGTCAGAGTAAATCCCCAGCAGAGGCTCCAGCTGCACCAGCATCCTGCACGCTCTGTTCACCTCCTAAACACACACACACAGAGCAGAAAGACAGGAAGATGGTGATACTGATGCACAAGGGTCAAGTATGTAGTCACTGTATCAGTAAAAGCCAGTCACTGAAAAGGATGTGAAGCCAAGCTTGGCAATGTGTGATTGGCTGTCTTCCATGGACTTCCTGGACTCCCTAATGTTCATGTATTTATCTATTTACTTTTATAGTCTGCTTTTTTTTTTTGTTTTTGATTTTTCTTGCCAGATTTAGTTGCTCGTAATGTGTATACGGTTAGTATTATTGCTATGCATTGTGCTTTCTTTGTCTCCCATCTTTGCAAAAAGTTCAATAAAAATATGGTATAGCGAGAGAGAAATCCAGGCACTCCAAAAGTATGCTAACTGTGAAAAGCGAGGAGGATTTACAACACAAAGCCTTTATTATAGTGGCTAAATCATTAAAAAAGCCAAGTCATCTTATTTCATGTTCCTTTTTGGTTATTACGTTTTTTGTTATTTACTCAGCTTTTACCTGTCTATCATGTGACTACTACTATAGCGGCAGGACCCAGTAACAAATGATCAATTTGTTACTGGGTCCTGCCGCTATATAGGCGGGGCTACATCCACAGTGCATATGTTTTTGAAGTCTTGATGGAGGCCGATGTTGGCTTCTTTAATGATTTAGCCGCTATAAGACAGGTTTTTTAATGTAAATCCTCCTTGTTTTTCAAGTTAGCATACTTTTGGAGTGCCTGGATTTCCCTCTCGCCTTATCCTGTTGTTTCACCATCTTCCATGAGCACCCGATACTATTTCGTGACCTACATTTGATTGTGATCCACAGAGCAAACCAGTCAGCTCTCTCTTCTTCAATAGAAATATTATTGGAAAATAAATGTGTAATGTGTAAATGTGTCTGTTTTCACATTATTACCACTTCTTGTTAAAAAAAAAAAAAAAAAAGGTCTTGATAACAAGTTAATATATATTTATCACTTAGTTGCTACCACGATTGTCAATAAATGTGTTTGTTTGTTGCATCTGTTAATGACAAACAATATGACTCGAAAGAATGTAGTAATGTTACAAATACAGTGCCCTGCCTGTATTATCAGACACATGAGGGAAACATGGCTCCCTCATCAGGTCACTACAACAGACTGAATACAAGAGATTGTTTTCATTAAAGGGAACTGAGACCTTAAAAAAAGTCATGTTTTTTTTTTATCTATAAAGTCTGTTTTAATAGCTGACATCATAAGGGCCTATGAGCAGCAGTTTTTGGTACCTGCAGCTGTCCTGGCTGACAGGAGTCTCTGTGTGTCCTCAGGGTGCTCAGCAGCCTCTCCAGCCCGGCACTAACGTCTCCCACGCACAGAGCCTCCACCTCAGCTGCCAGCTCCTCCTCCAGGAGGCGAGTCAGGTGACCGGCCTTCAGCAGGTCCTCCACAGGCTCTTCATCCTCCTCCTCGACAGCACCCTCTGAAACATCAATTATCATGATACAGAAAACCAATAATGCTATCAGGAAAAACACGTCATGCCAATATATCAAGTTTTTTTTAAACCCTCTGTTGGTGCCTGTGCATTTTTTACCCTTTTTATTTACAATAAGTTATCAACAGCTTCAAGGTTTCAGACCTCAAGGTGAAGTAATGAGATGTTTTTACATAACTGTGTACCCTGTTTGTTTGTCCTACTGAAAAGGAGCTTTTAAACATGCAAAATAGGGGTCAACCAATATTGTTTTTTACAGGCCCGATACTGATTATTAGTTAATGACACCGATAACCAATATTTGGAACCGATATACATTTACAATAAAAATTTAAATCTTTCTGTCAATAAACACCACAAAACTGCCACCACAAAACAAGCAAAGTGGCAACTTTTTTTTTATAAAGTCAAGTGAAAATTAAAAATTAAAAATGAATAAATACAAATATTTCCCTGAGATTTTACAAAGTAAATGTTCCTCCCATGATGACACATTCTTGACATGTTTTAATTAACTATTCTTCCAGCAATCACTTAAATAAAACACGGATACAGATAATCAGTAAAATGCTAAATCCACCCTCGATTATTGCCTAGGCCAATGATCTGTCGACCCCTAATGCCAAACAAATTACTTTGCAAGATGCTAATTTTCAAGCAAGTTCAGAAATTCTTTTTTTTAGTGTTTTACATAAAACTGACACACAAAGCTAAAATCTACCAGTGATTCTGTAGACATAAACAGCTTGTGGATCACAGAGGATCAAAGGAGAATAACGGGGATTAAAAACAAGCCAAAATCACTGTTTTCAGTATGAACATTGGAGGCCCTCGCAGAATACACAGAACAAAAAACTTTTTCTGTATAGGCTGCATACAGCCCTGCTCTGTGGACCACATCCAGTGAGACGTCTTCAGTCAAGCACAAGAAGCATCCAAACTAGACTGATGAGCAAAGTGGTGGGAAAAAGCTCAAACACAGCTTGCTGTGTTTTGCATCAAGCTGACTGAAGGATTGGATGTAAACATCCTACTTGCTGTCAACACTAGGATTTGAGTGGGATTTTAAATGTGTTCCCTTTTCTATACATCAGTCCTGCAGAGAGCACTTCTGGCACCACTCTCACCTCTCCTGGCGTCTTCAGGCTGCTCTCTTTGCTGCTCTCTCTCCCGTCTCTTCACCAGAGTCTGGACAGCACACAGCACTGTGCTGATGTTTGACTCCAGCTCAGCAGAGAACTCCGTGCAGAAAGCAGGCTGCTGATCTGTTGGAGATAAAGCAGAGGAGCTGCAGAACCATCGTACTTAATGTGATTTCAGTCCTAGCGCTGCTTTAATCCTTTTAAACCCGAGCACATTAGTAGGGGAGGGAGGCAAAAAAAAAATTGCCCAGAAAAAAATCAGCAAAAATGACCTAAAAGAGTGCTTAAAATGACAAAAATATGTATATATATTTTATATAATATTAATATTTTTCTGTAACATGATTTAAATACAAAATTATTGAAATTATAAATATGGTTCTCCAGAAATGTTTTCCTTTTCATTGGACAATTTTCTATTATCTACTATCTACTAATTTTTAGGTCATTTTCTTGTCACCTGTTATTACTTTCTTTCTGTTGGTGGGACATTTCTTGCCAAGTTGGTCATTGCCTTTTTAAGACAGAAATAAAACCATTTTGCTCAGGTTTCAAAGGCTCAAATAGCTCACGAAAGGCATCTGAATGCAGTACCACAAATCTGATGCTGATCCAAGTTGTAAAGGGTTAAACCAGCAGTAAAAGCTGCTTTTTTAACCCTCCTTTGTTTGTCTGTCAGTAATAACTAAAGGAACACAAGTATCTGACTAATTGGTCAGTGTATTCACCTGAGTGTTGGTGTCCCAGGGAGAGCAGCTGTGTCTTCCAAGTGGTGAACTCGGTGATGTTGGACTCCACCTGTCCTCTGACGTGCTGAAGGCTCTGCGTGATAGCTGGCTGGCTGTCTACGCTTCCCACGCACATGGCCGAGGTGAAGAGCTGCTCCACGCTGCGCATCTGAGCCACCATACCTCCAAGCTGGTCGAAGGCTGAGCAGCATGTGACGAAATGGTTCCTGTGGACAATGACAGTGTTGTTTTGACAGTTTTGGCCTTTTCTCACTCCTAAATCAAATTAAGTCGAGTGATTGTGTCTTACCATGTGTGGAGTTCTCTGTCAGAGGTCTGCTGTATCACACTATCCAGCTCCACCTTCAGGCTCTGACTCTGCTTCAACATGGCACTCATGCGCTGGTTCAGGTGGCACCAGGCGGCATCTCCCCTCCTCATCAGACAGCCAGGGGGCTGGCGCTGTGCTGCCAGCGGGGACGGGCACCTCAGGGTGTGCTGCCTGCAGCTGCTCATCTCCTCCTTCTGCTGCAGGTCCTCTGGACAGCACTGCAGCAGCCAGGCCAGCTGCTGCAGGAGGGTGGTGCACTGGGCGGCCAGCGCCTGGCCTCTGCTCACCCAGCCCTGCAGAGAGGCCTGGGGAGGGAGCGTGCAGCCTGGGTCCTCACTGTGACTCTGCAGCTGGGCCTTGATGCCCTGGATGCTGTCTGTTAGCCTCCTGAAAGCAGTGATGAGCCAAGAGAGACAATAGGTGAAACTACAGTAAGGTGGCTGCTGTTTTGTAGCCTCTGGCCTCACTATGTAGTAATTTCTTCAGGGGTAAGGGCACATGTCTTCCTCCTATTTTTACCCCAAGTTTGTTTTACTCTTAAAACATTGACCTTTGATCCAACTTCCTAAATCCAGATGTCTTATCGTTTACAATAAAAATGCTGGAATTTAACATCAAGGCTAAAGACATAGCAATCTATAGTTAGGATTAAAATACAGTTATACTTCTGACACCAAGCCTACAGCCATGTTCTACACTGTGTTTTGTAAACACAGAGGTGCTGCAGCAGACTGACCTGAGGTGGACCCACTGCTCTGTGAGCTTGGCCAGTCGTTGCCTCTGTCTGAGGAGCAGCTTGAACAGGTGAGAGGAGAAACCTCTGCAGCGCTCGATGTTCCCCAGACCCAGCTCCTGCAACAGAACAGGAACACACACAAAGATGCTAAAGTTTGCTCGTCATCTGCCCTCGGTGTCATAACTTTCAGATAGGGAGCTGTAGGAGCAGTAAATGCTGGACGTTGTTATGATGTGGACCACGAAATGATCAGTGTGTGTGTCTGACCTTGGCAGCGTGTTGGAGAGCGCTCAGTAGGGCTGTCCTCCTGGCCCACGAACGGTAGAAGTACTTCTGACATCCATCCCACGCTGTCTGCAACTCCGTAAACAACCTACAGCACAGAGAATGCAAAGGCTTCAGACTTCAGAAGGACTTCAGAGAGTACAGAATACATGCTCTATAGCAGACGTTTTCTAAGTCTGGATCCTGGTCCGGACGGCAGGTCAATCCAGACCCAGCCCACACAATGTATTAGGAATGCAACAATATAATGTAATGAACTGTAAGTTTTGTAGAATATAATCTATTTGGAGATTGATACAGATCCTGGCCCGAGATGAAGCCTTATATAATGTAATAATTTCCCTGTTTGACACTGTTGTCATGGCAACGTTGACAGAAGACGAGTGTGTGATGTTTAAGTCATGGTATGTCAGAGTTAGTTAACGGTTACTGGCAGGCACAAGAAAGCGAGGGTTTGGCATCTTCTGCCTGAACATTACATCGCAAATGTGATGAGGATTTCACTCTCCAAATGTGCAAAGAAAAGAAAAGTCGATCAAGAAAACAGAGTTTTCAAAGACAAGTGGACAGAGAGAATCCAGCACGAAGCCCATGTGTTTGACCTGCACAGAGACAGTTGGAGTTGTGAAGAGTAGAAATATTAAATGCCACTATGACACAGAGCACAGGCATTTTGAACAGCAATATCACACAAGCAACCATTTGCAGGAAAACAATTCCATTTCTTTTGCGCTAGCTTGAAATGTATTTTATCTCACAGTGCCTTGAACTTGTATGTATGTTAAGAACCCCTGCTCTGGAGAGTTGTCCACTACTACAGTTTTAATGTCTGAATTTATCAGACATATTTTTTCTGTAACATTAATTAATAAATTTGATGGATCTTTGACAATAGAGTTTCCTTCAGTTGTAATTGTTATAAAAAAAGGCTACTGGTATGCACGTTTGGTTGAAGATTGGCCACATTATGGGATAGTGGTAATTTAACAACAACTATGTGAGCTTTGCTAAAATCAGCTAACATTAACCACCATTATGTTCATCCTAGATCAAGGCTTTTGCACCACAACCCGTCTTGGGTGTACTGAAGTGAAGTATTCTTTTAATAAATAATGTCCAACAGAGAAGACTTGTTTACTACAAATTCTTTCAGAAGCTACATAGTGTCTCTAAAAGATGCAATGTTAAATGCTTTTGGTTGTATTTACATGCTCTCAACTTGCTCCTTGTTCCTGACAGCAGAGAGAGCGCTGCTCATCTCCAGCGGCTGTATACAGAGAGTTTCCTCTGGGTCAGCAGTCCTGTTCCATGTCAGGCCTTTACGATACGACAGACCTAAATGTGACGATATATAGAGAGAGGTTTGAAGAACTGAGACATAAACTATAATGTGACAGCTGTAAATCAGGGAGGAAAACTCACCAATCTCTGTGAGCATCTTGAACAGGTCCGACAGGGCTCTCTGCTTCTGCTGCAGGATGTGTTTGACCTCGGCTTTCTGCTTCTCTTTCTCTGCTGATGTGTCGATGGTGAGACTCTGCAGGTCCCGCAGGTTGCTGATGACCTCGCCTGCATTAACACAGAGGGGTTTGCAACATATTAACCCTTCAAAATCTGCACTGACCTCAGTTTTCTTGTGCTGTTTTCAGACAACTCTCACAAGCTATTTGACCCTTTGAAACCTGAGCAAATTGGTTTGATTTCTTACGAAAACATTAGAAGGCAAGTAATTATTTATTTTATTTTAGTTTTGACAATTTGTTTATTTTTAGAAAATTATTCAAAAATAGGGATTTATGTCCAGAGAAGTATATTTATAGCATTTTATATTAAAAATCATGTTCCAAAAATATAATAAAATATAGGAAATAAATTTTTAAAAAATATACTTCTAAAAATAATTTGTTTTTATTATTTATTTATTTTATTCTATTTTTTATTTATTTATTTTTTTTTTTTGTTGCTTGTTTCCATCTCCCCCATGTTTTTTGAAAGAAATCAAGCCTATTTGCTCAGGCTTCACAGGGTTGTTAAGGTGCACCATTATGATGAATGGATGTCTGATGTCTTTGCTTTGGTAAATTACAAACAGTCGAAATGATATCGCTATTACACTTTGTTTAGAAACAAATATTTGTTAATGCATCACAGACAGGAAATGCATCTGTTCTCATTAAAAGGATGTTCACTAGAAAAAAAGAAAAAAAATTCTTAAAAGGCCAGACTTTTCAATAATTTGATATAACATATCTTTCAATATAAAATATGCCAATGCTTGATGAAGATCTTTTGTCTTTTTCTTAAGTCAGTGTGTGCATGCAGGTTTTTGTAGAGTCTCCTTTATTGTTGCTGTTTGACACCATATTAACAATTATCTCAATAACTGAAATTTACCACAATCATATTGGTATTATGAAATCTTTTAAATGCGATGCGCGGAAAAAAACATGTTTTGTCCTATTCTGAAGGAGTATCACCAATGCTATTACGATACATCCAGAGGGCAACATCAGTGTCTTCACCACATTTCACGGCAACAGTCGTAGTGATATTTTAGTCTTGATTTATGTGGTGAACCAAATGACCAATAAAATGTAAATGATCCTGAGGGTGGCGCCAAAGGAAAGGCCATATGGGCAATTCAAATCCAAAGTGTCTATCCATTTGAATGTGCTCACAGTTAATATGATGTCACTTTTTACATTAGACTTTGATATCTATTTGTACAAGTGGGTTTGTTACCGGTGAAGTAATCCAGGTCTTCAGCCAGCTCAGGAGCCGGGTTTTTCTTCAGCATCTGGACGCACAGTTTCTTCATCTTCCTGGTCAGAACAGGCAGACGACCCTGTAGAGACGAAGCTTCAACTCCCTCATCCGGGTCCTCGTGCTGAAACACCCATTTAAGTTATTAATTGTGTGTTACCATCACACACATGACAATAATTGATTGAATATGATGACAACATACATCAAGGCAAATGAAAATGACTTCTCCATGCAAGTACGATCATTAAAATGTAGAACCCACATCACTTGGAACGTGGAAAAAGGAGGTGATGGCACGTAATTGATGAGGTTGACATATATTGTTTGATTGTATTTGGGACTCATTTATTTCCTTCTTGGCCAACGAAACATAAATCACTGACTGAAAAGGAAATTTCATATAGATAGCCTTTTATTTCAATTATTTTATTTTATTACTTTGATGTCTGTTATTTTTTTTATTATAATAAATTTATATTATATACATATACAATACATAGATTTATTTTATATGGTTTTAATATTTCTTATATATAATACATATTATTTTATAGTTTTATTTTTATATTTATTATTATTTATACTACTTTTTAAATATTGTTCAAAAAAATGAAACTAAATATAAATATAGGGAATGGAATGTGGGAATGTGTGTGACTTTGAGGAAAAATATATTTGTCCATCCATATTTTGATGTACAAATTTCAATAAAAACATAGTTAAAAAAAGTAACTGTAAAAGTAAAAGTAACTACAGTAACTGTAGCAATAAAAACTCTTGTACCTGCAGATCGCGGCCCTTCCCGGGCAGGGTGCTCCTCAGAGCCTTGTGAACCCGATGGATGGGTGTCTCCTCCAGATTGGTGTCCACGCTGTCCAAACTGGCGCTGCTTCCCTGTTCCACCAGCGCGGGAACACTCGGACCGTTCAGAGCCTCCTCAAACTTCTTGACAAACTTGAAGAGAGTCCTGAGAGAATAAATGCAGGACAGTGTTGGTGGCAAAGCAGCCATTTGTTATCACAAACAATAAATATTTACAGCAGACTGATATTTTACCGATGTGTCTTCTCCACTGACTGCTTGATGGACCAGAAACTGACATCGTTCCACTTGGAGATCTTTGACAAAGTCCTGCGGACAACAATTACAGAATCACAATCAGAAATAATTTATCAATCAATCTCCGGGGGAAAACTGTGGTTCATTATAGTTGCTTTGATGCCACCATGGAGAATTATCACAAGTAGAAATACGTACCAGCACAAATATATAAAAGTATAAAATAAAATTACAGTAATATTAAACAATTAGCACTAGTATGTAAATATTTAAAAATAAAAGTATGTACAGTGTAGTATGCTAAGTATGTAAGTGGGTAAGAATATAAATGAAAAGAAATACATTAATAGACAATTAGCACTAATATGTGAATATTTAAATTGTAATGATGTGCTGAGTGTGAAAAGTGTAAAACGATGTCGTTTGCTACAGTGCAATGTATAAAATTATTATTATGTAAATTCAAAATATAAATATATGAATATGTGTGCAATGCTTTGACAAAGAACACAGATATACTACATACGTTGGAATAACATAAGAATATATACAAATATACAGTTATACAGTTATATACACATATTGTATACCAATATGTGTCACATGTTAAATATAGCCTACAATCAAGAGTCAAGAGTTGGAAGAATATTGCAGATTCAAAGTAAAACTTCAAAATGTGCTTTCACTGTGTTACTTTGACACGTTTGGACACAGTTTGATAATAAAGGACACTGATAAAGACCTTGAGCTCCTTCTCGATGGGCTGTCTGAGCTGACTGATATGGCTCTGGATGCAGTCGGAGAACTGGCTGTAGTATCTGTGCAGGTTCCACAACAGGCTGGAGAACGACTCTGTAACATAAGGAAAGGGTTAAAATGTCATCCCACAGAAATCCAGTTCAAATCAAGTCACTGATGTCTGAAATAGTGACATGCGTGACATCTGGCAATGAGGGCTGACACTGTCTGGTCAACAGATCAATACATTTGTCAATATCCAATCATGATTTAATTACAAGACAAACAGCTGTTTTTGCAGATAAATGTCTGACGCTGTGGATGACTTTTAGAATAAGATGTTTTATTTTGAAGAGCTAATAAAACACATTTTTAAAATAATCAATTCCTGCTTGGACTTTACTGTAGTTAAAACATGAGGGGTCACTGTCATTATGCAGTGATCAATAGCTCAATTGTTGGAAGGACAAGTCCATTATTGTGACATTCAAAATTTAAAATGAAAGCTGTTTTTTTAAATGTTACATTTCATATACACATATATTTATATATGGAAAAATCCTTACAAGGTTTCTCTTCTTTCTGTAGATGTAACTTGAATAAAATCAATCATTTCTGTGGTTAAAAGAATATTTTGCACTTATTCCCTGACCCTTGCTATTTGCATCCTTTTTTTGATGCTTGTAGTTTAATGCACCTTATTGTTATCTTTGACTTTTTGTGTATTTTCAACTTTGTATTGCAGCTGCTGCACAGCAGTTTACCTCAGGGTGATCTTATCTTATATAGGTGAAGTGATATAAAAGTTTTCCTTTTTTTTTTTCGCATCTTTGTACACGAGGATTGTTTTCACGTTGTTATCATATAAACGCAGATTTTTTTAATCACACAAATCAAAGACTTTTCAGTTTTTAGTAGGGCTGCTCTCGTCTAAACGTGGCCTAAGACATGAGGAGATGAGGTAAGGAAAGTAACGGAGGATGTGCAAACTGGGAAATGAGAAAAGACTTATGTGATTTGCCATTGTTGATCATTTGTGGCTCCTACCAGCCAGTTAAGAGGACTGAGTCAAGGACCATTAAGAGGACCGTCTGTCAATGATGGTATTAAACAACATATTTTCAACAATTGTGAAACACCGCAACCACAAGTTCTTGAGTGCACAGTCATAAATGTGCACACAAAATAATTAATAAACTGGAAACAGCTATAAAGCTCTTGTTTAAATGCTCTTAGCATTAAAATGCAACCCATCTTTGTAGCTTCCTTGTTTTTCCCAGTTTAAGACCTCAAAGCACATGAACACAACAAAGTCGGGAGAACAACTTCCCAACTCGGAAACTACGACTTTCTGACTTCACATGAATGCAGCATTTGTGCGATTAGCTGCAGGTAGACAGATGATAGATAATAACTCTTTGATACACCGGGCATGTGAGTATTGTCTTAGACTTGTGCAGAGCAGTGATGCCTGACCTTGTCCGGGCTGGTTGGGGACCAGCAGGACGTGGCAGTGGAAGCTGAGCAGCATGGCCAGGCGGGTGTGGAACTCTCCCAGGGTGGAGCCCTCCATGAAGGCCTGGAGGGTGGAGGACACAGAGGAGAGGGAGAGGCGCTCCACCTCCTCACCTGGAGAGGATGGTTACAGGAAGAGAAGAGTCTTAGCAGTCATAACATTTGAGTGATGTATTCATTTTTTAAATCATACACAAAGAAAAATGGAGGGCAATATTATAAAAAAATATAATAAAAAATAATAAAAAAAACTCTTTAAAAGATTAATGTCGCAAATTAGCGAGAAAAAAAATCAGCTATTCTCTTCGTTTATAAAGTCTCTAATCTGTGAGATAAAGTCAGCAACAAAGTATGTTTTTTGTTTTGGGGGATCCAAAAACCACATCACTTCACTTTGGATCGACCTCATCACACAGACGCTGCTGCCTGCTGTGTATTATGCCTGCAGTGGATGAACTTATCAAATACTTTGCAACTAGCTTTAGGAATAAGGACATAGCTACTCCTTATTTTAGGCCACAATCACCAGATTATCAACAACATCCAGACTTGGAAGAGACAATTTGCTACTTTATAAACTAAGAGAATAGTTTTTTCTCACAAATCTATGACATTAAATAATTCAGATTTTTTTTTTTCAAATCTGCAATGGCCCCAATATGCTGTTGTATATGTATGTAAACACACGGATTGGTTATGTTGTAGCATGTGCTAATACTGGAGAATGGATTCATTCTTCACTGCTATTTGTGTCCACTGGCAAAAAAAATATAGAGATTGAAAAGCTGATAAAAAGTACTGAGCTTCATTGTACTTAAAATATATAGTTTTAATTTAATACACTTTTAAACTTCTCTCATTATGAGGGAAGTTCTCACTTAGCCATTTAAAAAAAATAATAGATAGGTTGATTAATTAAAAAAACATTTTAAACAGCTGCATTGTCAGTTGGTCATTTAACAGAATCAGCACCCTCTCAGTGCCATGTGTTTGTACCTGTATTAGCATCAGTCCTCTGCTCCTCCAGATATCTCTCTACTAGCTGGTAGACAGAAAACCAGTGTTTGGTTGATTTCTCAGTGTGTCGCTTCATCGCGTTGTCCAGACTGCTCGACCAGCAACTAAACATACCACACGAGAAGGGCAGGACAGATTTGTTGAAGACTCCAGCATCTCAAATATAAATACAGTGATCTAAAGAGTAACTAAACTCCCACTTTTGGCTTGAGTGCCTCCTCCCTGAAAAACGGGTGGGGAGGGGGTCTAATGCTGCTTTCATGTGCTGTTCGGAAATATTGTATTTAACATATTTAAGAGCTCTATGCACATGAACATGTCGTTATTATGGGAAATTAAGAAATTTCAGTGATAACCGAGTTGCCAAGTTGTGACGTTTGCTTGACATTTCAGGGCAACAGAAATGGCGGAAAGCATGAAAACAGTGTCAGCTACAAATGGTAAAAAATTGTTATTATGTTCCTTGTAGCTATCATTTACTTTTAGGAGATGGACATTAAATATATGCACCCATTAGTTGTAGTAAGCAAGAAAACTTTTAACTATAAAGCATGTCAGGCAAGTATGCTAACACTGATAACAATTTTAACTTAGCTGTGTGTTAACTTAGCTCTGTGCTACTTGCTGTTGGTAAAACATAAGCCATGAAAAAACAACCTTTTTACTTCAAGCGTCCATGTTTGCTGCTTTTTCCTGACCAGAGCACTTAAATGCGTATTTGTCATCATTTACGACTGCACAACTGGGATGTATGATATTTCTGAGAAGCATATGAAGGCAGCATAAGACACGCCCAGTCACACTATCGTGTCACCTCTTGATCCACAGTACCTCCCTGTCCCCACACACATGCAAAGTAGTCAGTTGGTGAAAGGGCGACAAAGGGGTGGTGACCTTTAGAGAGCACTCACTAACTCACTATGCATATAGTGTATATATATTTTTAATACTTTGCACTCAAATCTGAAGAGCTGGACCTGAATCAACCAACAACTCTACTAAATACCCATATATATTGCTTTTCAACCTAAAAAAAAAGTGGTTTGGGGTTTAGTAACTCTTTAAGCCCCATGTCTCTTACTTGAGCTCCAGTTTGCGCCATTGGATAATGAGCTGCGTGACTGGTTCCAGTTGCTTCCCCAGAGAGACTGAGCGGCTGGCATTGTTCTCCCAATCCTGATGAGAACAGCAGAGATCAGAGGTGACGACTAATACCACAGAGCTCAAACCAACCCTTCACAATGTCCGAGATAATATAATGAGCAGTTTTTGGTATTTTTACCTAATGAATGACAGCAGCTATTAACAACGTCACTATTACTTTATTTTATTTCTTGTTGACTAAATGTGTCTTGTGGAACTGACCTGTGCTTTACTGAGCAGGATCTCCAGACCATTCAGGAACTTGGCCAGTGGACTGGCCAGACTGAAAGCCATGATCCTCTCCACCACCACAGTCAGCTGGAAAACAAACACACACAGGAAAACACATTATAGAAACCCAGACAGAAGTTTCACACATAATCAGAAGAGTCTGCACCACAGCAACAGGTGGATTTGTATATATTTGTAGTATAATTTTACACTTTTAGACAGACATTTGGGCAATGATTACTGATTGAAATTTTGAACTCTTCATCAGTTATCCCTAACGCAACAAAGTATATGAACCCATCCTTTATAAGATGAAGATATTGCAGTTAAAAAAAAAATAATATCAAAGAGCCAAGATGTTGATGATCAGTTTGGCAGACATGGATACTAAAAGTTTTTTTTTTTTTTTTTATCACTAACTGTCATGCTTTATGTCGGTGTAGACATTTAAAATATACCCTACACAAATGCAGGTAGCCTTTGGCTTTATAATTTTAGCTTTTAGCTTTCGCTTTTATCGGCTTATGCAAATGCTCCTACTCCCATTTCTGCTCTGCTTTTATACTGTCCTTTATCAAATAAAGGTGACAAAGCCATAAAGAAAAAAATCTTAAAGATAAAGTTCCTATAAATAAATCTGCATTCTGTGCACAACATCAAACAGTAGTCAGACACAGTGATTAGCTGGTAAACACAGTGTAGCATCTAGCTACTACTTCTCTCAGTTGGTGGAAACCAAAAGGAAGATAATTATTTGGTATAAATTTAATTTCATTATGCTCCATGTCTTCTTGGTGTAATTCAATAATTTTAAACACTTGTGCCAGTCAATTTTCTAACATGTTATTCATTCTGAATTAGAGAGTAACAGTTAAATTAAGCAAATAGTGTTCTATGGCTAAAATTGTAAAATTGTAAAACAATGAACTTGATGTGTAAGTATAGGGCATCAGTCCAAACACTATGAACCCATGGTAGGGCTTTTTTAAAGAAATCATGCCAATGTAAAATTTCTAGGGTGGTATATGTAATTGTATGTGAGGATGTAGTACATCAGGATATAGTAGTTAGTTTTCTTAAAAAAGTCAGTGAAAGAAATGTTTATAGATCAAATATCTGATGGTTATGTCTGTTTTTTGATGCTCCACTGAATCCGAGTTATGAATATTAAATGTTATCTCACTGAATCCCTGTGGTCTGTCCTTAATGTAAAACAGATAACTGACCTGTACAAGAGCTGGGTGCTCGGGCCAGTCCTCCAGTCTCTGCTTCACTGCCGCTCTCAGCTGCTCCAGGACAGGAAGACAGAGACGGGCCTCGCTCATGTTGGGCTGCTGGTAGAAATCGTACGGTCCCTCTGAGGTGACGGTCAGACCATCAGGACCACCTGAGCCCTGAACTGTGTTCTGGAGGAGGGAGGAGAGCAGCAGTTCACTGCCTGTGAGTTGCTGGTCCAGTTCAGCATCTGAGGGGCAAACACAGAGATCATAATACACTGTCAATTCAAAGAAGTTTTACAAAAGTACATTTCTGCTTTGCTGATGAAACTGAGTATAAAAGTGACAGTAAAAGAACTGACCAATGAGATGATAGAAGCGTGACATCACAGGTGAAGCAATCTGATAGGAGGAGACCAGTGCTCTGATGTGTTCTCTGCTGTGATTGGCTGGTGCTGTGCTCTGGTACCACAGTGACTGGGCGTGTCCCAGACAGAGCCGCTGATGAATCTGGACCACTGTGTTCATAGCAGCCGGAGACAGGCAGCTGCTCTCACTGGACTCCTCCTGGACGATCTCCTCCTCCTTCAGTCCTGAGTCTGCTGGACCCTCAAGACTCGGCTGGGCCGTGATGTCTGCAAAGTCCTGATGAAGTATGGACAGGGAGTTGTGAAAAAGATACACATTTTAGAGATCTAACAGACTAAAACAAAAACTCCCAAACCAACCCCACAGTTATGACAGATTTTCACCTTTTTACTGTACGATTAAAACAATATGGTATGTTAGCATTATAATTAAACAAAGAAAATCTAGATTATGTCCCTACAAAGCTGCTGAATTGTTCGTCTTTTTTTCATTCTACATATGTTCTTGTTAAAATCAGATTCTCTTATCCTCTTTTTTAATTTGTGTTGTTTTTTTTAATTATTTTTTTTAAAATATATTAGTTTTTCTTTTTTATTTCTAGAGTTATATTAAGTTATTTCCATGTTTGTTTTTGTTTTTTTCTTCAGTGGAAATGTTTCCTACTTTTTACAAATCTCTTGCTAATTTTTCGGTCATTTCCTTTTCAAGTTGCTCAAAGTCTTCTTACAATGTTTTGAGAGAAATCAAGCCAATTTACAAACGTTTCGACCTGTTTGATTTAAAAATCAAACAGGTCGTTTCTGATATGTCACATTACTGTTAGGTATTATTTTGGCAGTGTAACAAGGTCAGCTTGTTAAAGCTTCACTAAGCTCTGACCAGTGCCTGCCTACTTGAGATATGATGTTTATCGCTTGGACAGCGTCTATGTGAGTACCTTGGTGAACTGAGGGAACTGGCGTCTGAAGTCCCTCTCCTCCTGCTCATCCTCAGTCAGTCCTGAGCCATGGAGTCGACTGCGGTTGCGGTATAGACTGGCCTCCATCTGCTCTCGCTCTCTTCTTCGCCTCTCCTGTTCGTCCCACTCGTTCACCAGAGCCTAAGGAGGCATCATGTTATTTTGAATATGACAGTTTTAGTTGATATAAAAATTAAATAAAATGTATAGCGGGCTGTATATTGTATATATTCTTATTGTTATTCTTACTTATGTATATCTATGTTGTTCATTGTAGCATTGCACACATATCTATATTTTGATATTTTTACCTTACATACTAGTTTTATACATATATATATTTTTATATACTTGTGCTGGTACTTATTTCTTCTTGCTATTATTCTCTATGCTGGCATCAGAGCGACTGTAATAAGCTACAGTTTCCCCTCAGGGATCAATAAAGTATTTCTGATTCTGATTTAACTGTTACTGAATGGAGTCAACCTTAAACCCAGAAATCAGTGGATCTTAAAGCTCTCAGCAGCGCTGACCTGACAGATGTGTCTGAAGAGACTGCGTGACTCGGGGCTGAACTCTCCTGTGGACAGAGTGTGACACTGCACATACAGCAGAGCGTTGAGGAGCAGTGTGGAGGACTGGGGGACCACGTGCTCCGAGTCCTGCTGCTGAGGCAGGAGTTTCACCAGGCAGCGCAGAATGTCCATGCAGGCCCTGGAGCAGAGGAAGTCAGCCCGGGCCAGGTAGGATTGCAGGCTGGAGGACAGCGAGGGGAAGGCCAACAAGCAGGACACCAACTTAGGCAGACCGGGGACAGGTGTGAGCGAGGCGGCAACCTGGGAGGCCACCAGTCTCATGCCGTGCCGGAGCTGGAGGATGCCGGTCCGCACCGGCCCAACCACGTCGGGGTACAGGGGGTAATCCTCAAGCAGCCGCTGGCAGAAGCGCTGCTGGGAGCTCTGCCACACAGCCTCCTCCTTCAGTAGGGCCTGGACTGCTGACCTAGACTTGGAGGACGAGGAGGAGGAGGTCTGCAGGGCCTTCAGCAGGTGGGACAGCAGATCTTCCACAGCTGCCGCCTGGCCAATGCTGCAGAGGTAGTGCTGCAGCTCCTGGAAGAGGCGACCATACTGCGGCTCATGAGGGCGACAGGCCTGCTTCCTGGAGAGCTCGGCTATCTGCTCCTTCACCTGCTGCATCCGGATCCACAGGTACCTGCAGCAAATCACACACAAGAAGTTCAAAGATTTTACAATACATTACTCAAACATGAATTATAAGACTTGCAGGTCACTGTAAACATTCCACCTCTCCATACTGTCTATGAAGCAATACCTTCCTAATGTGAATATGCTGTAAAAGGTTGCTGGAGTCTCATGTTATCTTTATGTGACCTTCAAAAACTATTTCTGTTGGTTTTTGTTTTGTTGTTATTGGTGTGACAGCGCAACATCACAGACAGGCTGGAAAATAGGTGTATTTGGATCGGTGTTTTAGTGCTGCTTAGGAGACAGATGGTAATGGGTGATGATGCGTGACTGCATCTCGCCGGTTAACAAGCTGAAATGATTGCGTTCACCCAGGTGTTGTGTTCTGATCAATGCCAATCAGAGAGAGTTGTGTCCAGCATAATGACTTTCTATAGTCTCATTTACTCACTTGTTTGCAGCCACCTTTTTTAATCAGTAATCTCACTGTGCTGAGTGTTTTTTTTATCCGTGGCACTGTGCTCAAGTAGCAGACAGATTTGTAATTGTACTCCCTTTTTCTCATTCCTGCCCTTCTGTCAATTTGTCTTGAATCTATAATATTCTCTAAACTATATACAATAACTATTAAATCTATATCTATGCTTTATTTCAGTCTATATACTAGTGATATTCAACTAGCCAAATCTGGCTCAGGATAGGGTGCCAGGTGGCTTGCAAACCATTTTCTAATTCACTATGAAAATAAAATGATTAAGAATGGGTATTTTTGTATACTTTGAATGTAAATAACATGCCAGTGTGCCTAAAAAGCATCAAAATAGATCATGTTTATAAAAAAGATGTGCCAGGGGGCAAGAGGATCATAGAGACACACCACTGCCTGCAATATTTCTATATTTCTATGATTGTTCAGTAGAATCTGTTTTATGGCTGCCTCTGACCTGATTCGAGGATGCTGGAAGCCGTCAGTGGTGCTGCTCTCCTCCAGCTCTGCTCCGGTCATCAGCTGAGATGACAGGCTGCGTGCTTTCCACTCCTCCTGCAGCAGAGCCAGCTGCAACACACACACACACACACACACACAAACACACACACACACACACACACACACACACACACACACACAAGAACATGACAATATCCCCATAACACAGTATTTCTGTCTTAAATCAACTTTTAATGACTGAAAAAAAGAAAAAATCCTTGTGCCAACTTTTTACAGAGAAGACAAAGAAAAACGAGAGGAGTATCTTAGCAAACAGCTCCCATCCTCTTTTCAGTCAATTTCATAAAATACATATAAGTTTATATGAGACAAAATGGGGTAAAAAAAAAACAAAGACCAACAACAGCTCACCTCCTGCTGTGCGTAGTTGAGTTTGTAGGCCCTCTTCACAGCGGGGTCAAAGATGGTCTGAGGAGTCCACACTTTGATCTGCAGCAGGCCCATGTTGACCCAGAACACTCCGGAGCGAGCCAGCAGGTTGGAGCCTTGGACTTTGCTCTGGACGTACTGCTGCAGGCAGGTGATGGAGGCCTCCACCAGGCCGTCGGGGAGCAGATTGGGAGGCATGAAGTCCCTGAAGACGGTCTGGATCTCCTGGGCGGCTATCAGAGGGTCTGCATCCTCCACCAGGCTCTCGCAGCTCTCCATGAAACCCTCCTGCAGACTGGGAGGCAGCAGGTCTGCCATGCTCTGGAGCTGCCGACGCAGGACCGCGCCCTGGAGCCTGAAGTCTGTGCCCCTGAGGAGGTATGGGGGTGATTAGTAAACCCCAAAAATGAGAAATGCTTTTAAAGAACATATTTTTAAATGTTTTAAATTACCTGAACTCAGACAGAGCAGGGATGGCCATGTTGTCCCACAACACAGCAGACACATCCTGCAGCTGCTGGATCCTCTCCTTCCACTCCCCCAGGGTGACATGGGAGAGGGAGAGCAGGGCCGCCCCCGATGGTTCCCATCGACCCCCAGTCTCACTGCTGCAGAGCACTCCAAGCATGCAATACGACCACACTGCTTTACTCAGCAAGGCCGGTCCCTAAAAACAACAGAGACATGCATCAAACCAACAAGAAATCACTTTGGTATTTAGAAAGTGATAGTGAGAGCGACTGATCTAAATGCAGCAACATTAATGCGACATGGTTATGGTCGGTACCATGGTGTCTGCTCCGTGGTGCAGCTTTGGAGCCAGCTGGGTCCTGGGACTCAGTGGGTCCCATTTGAGCCAGAGATCGGGGTCTGAGGTCACGCTGCTGGTCCACAAGGCAGCCAGAGCCTCTGAGAGCAGCTCACACCACACAAACTGCAGCTCCTCAGCCGGCTGGAAAACAGCCATAAAGAATCGTCAGATGTTATGTTTGCACCTTTGGAAAATTCTTTCTTTTTTTAGTATTTCTTCTTTCAAATTTGGATTACTTCTATATTTTCTAGGGCACAGCTATGGTTGTACCCTGAAATTTTCTAAAATGAAGGCTGAAGTTTGGGCTGACTCTTTATATATCACATATATTCACATTTCACGAGACTTGATTCACTTAAGCATTTGCTATTTTTAAAAATATATATATTATTTGCAATTAAAAAAACATTTGTACTTAATTTTTCTAATGCCTCAATTGAATGCAGAGGAGACAAGAAGTTGCTGCTTTTATTGTGATAGTCTATGAGCAACGTGAGGTCATATCCATTTTTTTTTTAAAAAGCAAGGAAGCAGGCAGACACACAAACTAAACCCAGCATGCAGCAAACCCCAGTGTTGGGGTTTATGCTGGCTGAATTTGAGTTGCTACAGGCATTATTGAAACTCTGTCTCCAGAGCCTCTGCCCAAATTGAGAGGTAAGTATGTCATCCTAGCCCTAATACAAATTTAGGATCCATGTGACTGATTTTTGAGTAGAGGAGACATTTCCACTGACCCTGTCACTGCTGAGCAGGAACCATAGCGGCTGCAGCTGGCTGACGTTCATCGGTGTGGACTGGAGGCAGTAGCGCAGATGTCTGGACAGTTCTCGACGTAAGCTGTCCTCAGCCTCCTGGTCACTGCAAAACAACAGGGAGAAATTACCGCACAGTCCATTTAATGTCTCTACTTCAGTCCTCATACATATCTTTGCTTTGTTGATCATGGGATGGATAGTTACCCAGGAGAGAGGGCCAGGTGGAGCAGGTCAGTGCTGAGTCGCAGCTGGTTGAGCACAGCCAGCTCCTCCATCAGGGGCCATAGCTGAGCCCTGCGGCTGAGCTGCTGCAGCTCCTCTCTGGCCAGGTGGACTGAGTCTCCTGGCTCCTCGTCCTCAGACATGGAGCGGACCTCCAGCAGCCCCCTGGAGCTCATCTGACGCTGCTGCTGCTCCACACTTGACACCAACCGCTCCAACACTCCTGATGGGAAAACACAGCACCACATTCACGCCCTGACCCTTAACCTTACATCAATTTTCTTGTGCTGCTTTCAAACGCCTTTTACAAGTAATTAAACCGTTGAACCCTGAGAAAATTGTGTTGATTTCTTTCAAAAACATGAGAAACGTCTGTTTTGTGGCTTGTCTGTTTCTTTTTTCTGTTTTTTTCTTCCTTCCATATTTTCTACAATTCTGCACACATTTGTACTTTGAGATTATGTCTTATGTTAACGTCTTTTCTGATACACTGAAAAATTTCTAGAAATAAAGTGATCGAAAAAACATGGGGAAAATAAGGCAATGAGCAACTTGATAAGAAATGCTCCACAACTTAAAAGACATAGAAACAACAGGCTAGATTTAGAAAAACATATTGTTTTAAAGGAAAAATATCTAGAGAAAAGGGAAGATAATTTTGGGAAAACTATATTTATAAATATCATCATCACAAATCTAAAATTGTGTTACAAAATTACTATTTATATATTTTTGGGCACTTTTCACAGGCCATTTCCATTTTTTTTAACATTCTTTCTTTTTTAATAAATTCTTTCTGTTTATGTATTTATTTATCTGTTTACTTTTTTACTCATTTCTAACTGATTTTAGGTCATTTCTTCTGTCTTTGCTCATTGCCTTCTTCCCATGTTTTTTAAAATTAATCAACCAATCTTCTCAAGTTTCAAATGCTTAAACTGCTGAATCTGTCTTCATAGATGTAAGAGTATAAGTTTTGACTGAAAAAAAAATTAACAAGTCATTCCAAAGGCACAAATACATGACAAATACTATGTGAATTATATGGTTTTAACATTTAAAGCCTGTTGTTTTTTTAAGGGCAAAAAACTATCCAAGCTGTTTTTTTGTTTTTTGGGGGTTTTTTTTTACTAATTTTTGGGTAATTTCTTCTGTCATTGCCTTTTTCCCTTGTTTTTTAATGAATCAAGACAATTTTCATTTCAAATTTCTCTGGTTACAAAGGGTTAAACTGCTAAATCTGACTCCATACATGTAAGAGAGTAAGTTTTGACCTGATGATGATGATGCTAGACAATGATGTGACACTCAAATCATTAGGATTCTCTACCAGGAACTCTTGAGATTCCTTCTACTGGACGCAAAACAACCCACTGACACACCATCACTTCTCCCCCCCACAGCAGCACATGTACACAGGTAAAAGTTCTTCGTGTAACAGCAGCTCACCAGACTTCTGTGGGTCCAGCTGGTTGTTGGCGAGCAGGACGAGGCCCCAGGCTTCCAGCAGACTCTCTTTGATGTCCAGCCCGAGCCCGGCACCCTGAAGTCGGACCAGCTCCTGCCTCCAGGAACCTGTGGTGCCGTCTAATCTCAGGTCACTCACATCCAGGGCTTTACTCAGGAGCCTGAGCCGAGACGCACACTCAGCCACCGACTCCAGCTGATGAAAAATAAAGATTGAGTTTGTAAAGTAATTCAGAAAAGAGAAAAATTGCCAGACATAGTAAAGTGGCTTTTAAATACTTTCTTTTGTTTGGTTGGATAATCACATTAGACAAGAGAGAAAAGACCACAGGAACAAAACATAAAAACAATAACTGAGGATGAGTAAACATGCAAAGGCGAGGTCTGACTGTAACGTAGAGCTGATCAAGTGTCTGTGCACCTTGAATGGCAGAGCTTTGCCCAGAGTTTTCTGGATGCCTTTCAGAGCTGTGGCCACAGACACCGGCGTGGACAAGACGGTCTGGATGGCTGCTGAGACCGCCTGCAGCTCCTGTTGACCTCTGGAGTACAGCACAGTCAGATTGAAAATTGTAGACACTGAATTTTTCATAAAAAGTCATATAATGCCTTTAGTGTTTAATTTTCATTTTATTATGTATTATTATGTTATTATATATTTTTTTATAATACCTACAGTATAACACTACATCTGCATATTAGGGCCTTTGTAGGTAAAGGAAAAAAGTACAGAGCTGGGGGAGGGGGGCAACATTTTAAGAAAAAAATATTCCAAAAAGAATTCCTCAGATTAAAGTTGTAAATATTCTCTGAGATTATAAAGACATAAATTTGCATTTTTTTTTTTTAAGGCAAAATCTTTTGAAATTTAAGTCCCAAATATACTGTTTTTGATCCAACATGGAAGACTTTGGCTTCAGGGCTTTCTGCTAGACAGTCAAGAAGTCATGGTGGATAGATCGGTCAAGCACAGGACTTTCACCCAGGAGATTTTTTTAATGTTATTTTAGGTTTTTATTTATTGTTTTTTCTTGTAAATTTTGTGTCTTTAGTTTTGGAGTTTTTTTTTTTAACTGTTACTATCCTCCTTTAGCTCCGCATTTTATTTTTTACCTATGATGGTCCTAATATGCTGTTGTATGTAAAACAGTAGTACTACATAAAATACAAATATGTATGTAAGAGAGAGAGAGAGTCACTATCCCTATACTGTTGCAAATGTAAATGAAAAATAAATATTATATGGAGTAGAGAAAACTTTTTACTCAATTGCGGCGTCAGTGTCTCCCAGCAGTAGCTGGGGCAGTCGGAGGATGAGGTGTTTCTGCACCCACTGCCAGTGCAAAGACAGTACAGAGATGCCCTGAGAGTCCGCCGGCAGGGTGCTGCACACATCCCAGAAACGATCGAGCCACTGCAGCAGCTGCAGGATCTAAACACACACCACAGGTAGAGCGACATGAGTGAGGCAAACATAGTAAGGTTAAGTCTGAACTGTATAAGACCTGCTTAATCTCAAGCTGCAGAAATGGCTTTCATACTGTTAGAAGTAGAGGTATACTATGGGTAGAAAATGGAGAGACAGTAGTAGAGGTACATTTATTATTAGTACTGCTGTTTCAGTTACTAGTTGTAGTAGTAGCATAGCAGTAGTGGTAGCAGCTATAGAAGAAATAATAGTAGTCGTAGATTGTAACAGTGGTTGTACCAGTAATAAAAGGAACGTTGGTAGTTGTCAGAGTAATAGCAACAGTGGGACTACAGTAACAGTAGTATTAAAAAAAGCAGCAGTTGTGGTTGAAGAGAAAATGCAGGAATAGAGGAGTGTGGTATAAAGAGACACAATAATAAGGCGAGTAAAGTTCTGACCTCAAACATGATGTGGTCTGAGATGTAGGGCTGTCCGCTCTGCACAGCCTGCAGGGTGAAGGAGTCCCACAGGTCAAAGAAGCTCCGCAGGTGCATCAGCACCGGGTGGGGCAGGTGACCAATATCCACAGTTCCTGTGGGGGGAGGGAAACACATAAACTCCATCTGAGTTACACACATGTTGCATGCTGTGATGCTCAGTAAGTTGACTTTTTGATTTTGTATCTGTAACTGTAACACATTTTTACAGGTGGGTGTCAACATCAGTTCATAATTCTCCAAAGGGTGCTTTGTGTACCTTTGCTGAATGCCGTGGCTATTCTCAGAGCACAGTTCTGAGCAGACAGGTTGATCGCACAGGTGCAGATGACAGACCTCTCCTCTCTGTCCATCATCAGAACAATTCTAAAAAACACACGCAAAAAAATCACTCTACACATTCAGAACAATTTTACATGACAAACAGTTGTAAGAAAATATATATATAATAATTTATACATTGTATATTTAATGTATGACCATTCAAGATAATTTTATACATTTTAGAAAAATACAACATATCACACTTATAATTATAAACTTAAAAACTATAATTATAACTGATCAATCTTTCACTGTACCTGTTGGCAACTGCGTTCAGAGCCTCCAGAAACTCCATGTATCTTTCCTCATCCTCAAAGTTGCACTTGTTGGCTAAAATATCCAGGTACTGCTTGTTCCATCGCATGTCCACCAGAATCCTGTATTCATCTGTAACAGACAGTGGTAATACTCTCTGAAGATGGCAGCAGAATGTGGTAACATTAATAAAATGTCTGATAGAAAGGTAAAAAAAAAATGCACTGCACTGATATCATCATCAGTCTTACTGAAAAGTCTATTTTATCTATTTGTGTTCTCTCTCAGTTAAGTCATGAACTACATACATTATCAATACCACAGTCATGTGGGTGAGATTATTCACCTCAAAACAGACATTCTTCTGAGCAATGCTTTTTCTCGACGACTGTATTAACTTTGAATTCTAATTTTAATGTCATTTTTTTTACTTTTGATATTAGAGTTTTTCTTAACAGATGAGCAAGACAACCAAAGAGTGAGTTTACCTATGCTGTGAGGCTGGAGCAGCTCTGCCAGAGACTTGCCCTTAGTAGCGAGTTTACCCCCAAACACAGACTTCAGAGCTCTGTTTCCTGCCTCCACCTGCACCAGAGCTGGATCTGAGAGATTTATAATATTGACAAAAATGTGTAAGTTAAAATCTTGATAAGGAAATTTTACTATCATTGCACATGAACACCTTATTTTTATGTATGAGTATGAAAAAATGTCTAAAATGAGGGTTCTGAGTGTGTTTGTGTGTGCAGAGTAACAGACCAGGGGCGTATTTGTAGCTCTTGCAGAGGTGTGACAGCCAGCTGCTGCGGAGGATCCAGTCTCCATGAGATGCTCTCTCTGTGACCAGTCTCACTGCTGTGGGGATCAGCCTCAGGGCGTCTCCCTCCGCCAGATCCACCACTCCACCAGAGAACACAAGTCCTTCATGGACACTGCTGCTCTGCAGCGCCCTCTGCAGGTCACTCAGACTCAGCGGACGACTCCTGTAGGACATTTCAACCCCATTTAATTTTTTTTTTCAGTATTTCTCTTACAACTTCTACCAAGTTGCTTTTAGTTTTTCAACTTCATGCAAAAGTTTATTTTATATCTTTTTACATATTGGATGGGTTCATCTTCGATGAATTCACATAAATTCACACATTGTACTCGTGTAATTTTGTTGTTGTCCTTACCGCTTGCCCTGCAGGCTGAGGGTGTTCAGGCAAAACGAGAGGACCTGTCCATCTCGGAGTACAGCAGAGAAGCAGGAGTCCTCTGTGGAGACGAGGGCAGAGGGGAAGCCGTCGGGCCAGACTCCAGCACACAGCAGCCCACTGCCCCAGTCCTCAGTGTCCAGGATGGCCAGGCGCTGCTCGATCATCTGTTGGGCTTGCTGAATGGAAATACATCCGAAGTTTAAATTATGATATGGCAAGATTTGGGCTACATTAGTCTGTTACCAGGACAGAGGGTGACATACAGCTGTGTGTCATCAGCATAGAGGAGGAATTTAAAAAGTATCTCCAGGATTTTAACCTGGACCCTATTTTTCACACTTGTTTGTGTCTAAGTGACTATTGGGGACAACAATTTTTTAAACTGGTCTAAAATTGAAAGAAAGAGCTGCAGCCAGTAGCTGCAAAACCAAAGTAAACCTCTGGGGTATGTTTACCCATCACTTTACATCCAAGGGTCTAAAACCTTCTGGAAAGGATCCCTACAGAGACAGACTGTTTTGTTAAAGAATCAGACTAATCTTGTTTAAGTAGAAACAGCCTCAAAGTCGCCATTACCAAACCCACCAGACTTTATTAAATAAACTATAATTTTAGTAAGGATGGAGTCAGCATATGTTGACATCTAACTGGCTGAATTCAGTGTTTATCTCAACCAAACTAGAGTTGGCGATTGATGGGACAGTGGAAAGAAGAACCAAGATGGCTTTTGCGAGTTTTATTTTGTTTCTATTGGCTTTGAAAGAACAATGTTTTATGATGATAAAATCACAGTTTATTTAAATGGAGCCTGGTGGGTTTGGAAAAAGCGATTTCAGCGCTGTTTCTGGTTAAATAAAAAGGGTCTTATACTTAAACAAAAAAGTCTATCATTGTAGGTATCCTTCCCATAATGCTGGCAGACAGAATTTTAGCCCTTTCAGTGGCAAAAACAAACACTTTTAGTCTATGTAAATTGATGGTGGGAACATGCCCTGCTTCACAGCTGAAATCAGTTTCAAAAACTGTTGTTTCCATTAAGTCATTAAGACACAAAAACAAGTTATCAAAGTCACCCTTCGATGTCCAATATCTGTAAAATAGTGTGAGCAGGTGTGAAAGGGTGCCATACATTAATGATGGTGAACCAGGAGAAATATTACAGTCAGTAATGCATTGGTAGCGGGGTGTTGATACCTTTTGGCTGGCAGTGGTGCGCTGGCAGAGGGAGTAGGCCTCTCCACAGGCATGCTGCAGGGCGCTGGGTAGATCTACACCTCGCTGCAGCTGGCAGGACAGCAGGGCAGCAGCATGGAGGAGGGAAGCCACTGATGAGGCAGGGGAATCTGAAAGATACAAGACAGATTATTTTTATATTAACTTTACGGACTGACAGGCAGGCATATCTATTTGTTTTCATAATTCTTATGCTTACCCCAAATGGCAGATTTGATGCTTTTGTGAATTTCAATCAGCAAATCACACACACAGTCCCCGGTCACCCCTGCAGTGTGAAGCAGAGTCTTCAGGTCCAGTGTGTCCCAGCAGACCCCCTCGTGTTCCCCTGGGATGTAAACCTCCACCCCTCTGTTCCTCATGGCTCTGGAGAGCTCGCCGTGCAGAGGGTCCATGGTCAGGAACAACCTGCATGGCCGCACATATCAGCTGAGCACAAACTTCTTCAGTGACTTTAATACTAAGTGAAATCACTTCAATGCTGTGTACTACCTGAAGTTAGGATGAGGGCTGATTTTGGGGGTCTTTCCGTCTATGACGCCACGTTCGTTGATGGTGAGAGATCCACCGGGCTCCAGCAGAGCATTGAGGCGATCCAGGACAGAAGCACTAAAAACATAACACGTGGTCATCACATTTCACTTAATATTTTGAATTTGGAAAAGATTTTTTAGGCTTAACTTGTTTATGCCCTGAGATTTCTCTTCATCTACAGCTCTTACCACTTCTCATTTAAAAATGTTATCTCAAACTGTTTCTATAATTTACTATCATAATTACTATTCTATAATTTACTACAAATATTTTAATTTATTACCGTTCACCTTTAAAACTAAGACAAGTGATGTCACTACTATTTCCAAATCCCAGCAGAGAGTAAAAGCAGACAATGATTTCTTCATGAATAGATTAAAAAGCACACAAACACAAACAGAACACTGCACTTTTCCTCACTTGCAGAAGTTGACGTTGTCCATGAGCAGCCAGTCACCAGCCTGCAGGGCCTGGACCAGCATCCCGTCCAACCACTCGAAGCCTCCGTTTGTCCAGCCGTCCTCCAGCTGAGCCAGACGCTCCTTCAGCAGTGTGAAGTCCATCTGCAGCTTGGACATGTCTGAAGGACGAACAGAAGCGTGTTTCAGCACACATTCTTATACTTACAAGACCAATAAACAGCAATAACCATTATAAATCAGGCAGCACTGGTCCATTACCAGTGAAGACTTTGAGCTTGGTGTTGAGTTTCTGCAACAGCAGGATGATGACCTCCAGCTTGTTCAGAGCCTCAGAGTTGATGGTCCCTCCAGTTCTCTGTAGTCCTTCCTCCTTTAGCCAGTGGCAGAACAGACCCCACGTCTGCAGCAGGAACTCTGTGTCCTGGATGCCAACGTCCAGCGACATCAGGCCGCGCCTTATTACCATGGCGACTATGTAGTCCACGCTCTCCAGCACTTGTTGCCATGGCCGCATGATATCAACCTGGAATAAAGAGATAAAAGAGCTCAGAGTGATGCAGTCTAATGTTTCCAGAAGATGAAAGAGACAAACTAAGAACCCTACGTTCCTGGTTACCTGCTCGAAGCCTCCCAGCAGCTCAGTGGTATCCATGGCGCTGTTCATGGCCATGACTCGGAGCCGGTGTCCTGTCAGCAGAGCCAGCAGCCTCACCAAGCTCGTCTTTCCACTGGCTGTGGGGCCTACTAGTATGGTCATCCAACCCATCTCAACACATTTCATCAGGGACTCCAGGGGCCGCAGCGCCTGGTGTGTGATGGATAGAGGGGGGTCCAGGGCCACAGGGGCTCCTCCACTGCGCTGCAGGACGGAGAAGCCCACCTACAGGGACAATCCATGTTAGAAGAGATCCTTAACTTTGTTTGTACAGTTAAAACATCTACTGCAGGAAAACAGGGAGAGGTTTGTTTGATTTTACAAACCTGCAGGTTGAGCGGAGTGATGTGGAACTCTCTGGAGCCGCTGTAAGGCTCAAAGTCCTCCCCAAACACCTTCCTGAACACCGACAGAACCTGTGCGGGATAGGACGGGGTTTACAGTCTCAACAGTGGAAAAAAAGGTCAGTAACAACAAAAAACGGAACATAAGACGGACGTCTGTTGAGTGCAATTTTGGTATTTTTCAACCTGGACACTGTTTTTCAACGTGTTTTGTGTCTCAGTGGTTAATGGGAACAACAATTTGACAGCTCTAGCATGAAAGGGGGTGAGAGAGGGGATGACATGTAGCAAAGAGCCATGAGTTGGGATCAAACCCGTGGCTGCTGTGGCAAGGACATAGCCTTTGAACATGAGGCACTTGCTTTGCCAGGTTAGCTATTGCGCTCCCCTGGAACAACAGTTTTTGAAATGAGTCCAGTATTGAGTAAGAATGCTGCAGCCAGAGCAGCAAAACAAAATGTAATAAAATCACTTGGGGCAGTCTGCTCTTTCAATGCATGTTCAGAAAAAGTACCTGTTTTTGCTGCTGACAGGCACAGATTGTTATTAGAAGTGTCTGACAACATTATGGAGAGGATCCCTCCAGAGACAGACCTTTTTGTTAAAGAAAAAAAATCCTTCTTATTTACCCAGATCAGAAATGCCACTGCTCAACCCACAAGACTCCATATAAATAAAGAGTAAATTTAGGCGACAGATTTTATGGATTCTGGTTTAAAAAAAAAAAAAGGACCTTACTCTTCAGTGACAAAAACAAACACTTTCAGTGGACATAAAATGCACCTCAGTTGCATTGCAGCATGTCGTTCTGCTACAGCACTTTCTCTCAATGCTGGGCTTATTTTAAAAACTGTGGTTCCCAATAGTCATTTAGGCACAAATAGGGTCCAGGCTGACAAATAGCCTACTGATCTGTTAAAAAACCCAATTAAATTAGCGGATTAAATTCACTGATATCTGGATTAAGTTTCTTTTGGACCCATGGGTAAAAATGACGAACCTGAGCCTTGTCAGCCTCTGTCCTCATCCTGTCAGCGTACACCAGGGCTACATGTTGGCCTGGGTTGAAAAATCCTGGTGACTGGTCAGCCTGCATCAGCTGACACCAGCGGAACATGTCGCGCAGGTTGAACTCCCAGGGACTTCCTTTCTGGCCCCAGCGCCGCTCTACACACACCTCCTGGACCAACTATGGAGGCAAAAAAAACAACATTTTAGCTGTCTTTGGACACAGAGCATGTGAAGCACTGCATGATGCTAGACCTGCTAACAGTATGTGTCTTCATTTAGCACAGCAGAGTCTCTCACTCAGCTGTTTAACGAGAGTGAGGGAAGAGAAACTCACTCTGTTACTGAACTCCACCATTTTAGCGATGATCTCCTTATCAATGGTGGAGAAAATGGAGTCTCCTATGAACTCCATGTCTTTGCTCGTGAGCTGGTCCACAAACACCTGAGAACACAGCAGGAAGTCAGATTCATCAAAGTGCTAACTTTTTAGCTAACTAAACACCATTCTGGACGTACCCCTTGTGTGTGTGTGTGTGTGTGTGCGCGCGCGCGTGTGTTTTGCTTTGTTTTTCCTGTATTTAGCTTCATTTACTATTACTTATTTCTAGCTCTTCCATTTTACATTGTTTGTTTTTTTGTGTATGTGTCATGCTGAATGTTTATTGTGGTTGCAACCATTCTCTGAAAACTCAAATAAAACATCAATCATAAAAATGAAAGTGCTAACTTTTTATTAAGCTGATACATTTATCCTCATCCAATTAGCCAGTCGCAGTTTTTCCAAAATCTCTCACTGGGACATCTTGATCTTTGATCTTGATTGTCCACATTACTAAATGCAAAGTGTGATTATTTATCATATTGTATAATTCTGAGGCTGGAACTAACAAATCATTTCATTTTCAATTAATCTGCAGAATGTTTTTTCCATTTACTGTTTAGTTGTTAAAATGTCAGTAGACAATCAGAAATACTGCTCACAACTTCCCGCAGCCCACGGTAGCATCTTTAAATGGCTCTTTTGTCTGATAGACAGTCCAAGACCCAAACATATTTAGCTTACAATGGGAAAGGGCACAGCAAACTGTTTGGGGTTTCTCACACATGTATCTTTTTTATGGCAGCCCACCATGATTAAAAACATCTACCACCACAAAAAGAAAACCGTAAAACTTCAAGTATAAGCCCAGTCCCAATTAGACGCCCAGTCCCTTTTACTAACTTAGTGTCGCTGCAAATTTTGACAAATAAAGTCCTGTCTCACTTTGACGCTCGATTACCATGTAGTTCATTTTTATAGAAGGTCTTTGGATGTGTAAAACTAAAAAACTAAAGGAATTAAAAGCCCATCCCATATAGATGCCTGCTCCAAATATAAGCCTGTTGAGTTAAAGCAAATAATAACTAGCGCTATTAAGTTAAGTTTTACTGTAAACTATTAATATAATTTTTTTTTTTTAAATGTACTAACTGTAAAGACTATTGTTAGTTTAACTGTAAATGACTCCATTGGTAATTGGCTCTGTCTTTACTGAAGTTAATGTGAGCTTTGTTAGCATTATGATCCGTTTTAGTTTTATTTTGGCTCAGCTGCGTCTCCCTTGCAAAAGAGATCTCTGACTTTAGCAGATCTTCACTGGTGAAACAAAGGGTTAAATAAACCAAGAAAATATCCAATCCCTTTCAAAATAAAGCACTCTGAAATTAAATTTTTTCAATGTCTCTTTTTTAAATTAACAAATACCTAAATAGATGAAAAGAGAAGAAAATAATTAAATTAAGTAAAGAAGCAACAAAAAAATGAATAAGCACAAAACTTTGTTTATCGTAAAGTATATATAAAGATCAGTATAATCACTTTGGCTGTTTCTTACCTGAGTAAATCTGTTGAGGAAGGATTTGGGCAGTCCCTTACGCCCCCCACCTTGAGTGAAGGGGTTTTGGCAGCCAAAGATCTTGGTCTTCTCCTGCTGAACCTGGAAGCTCATCCCCAGTTCAGGAATATAGATTTCTGCTCGGTGGTCAAAGCAGGCGTTCAGACCCTCCAACACCGACTGGGAGGCCAGGTTCAGCTGCCAGCATCAGGAACAAGCCAGGTCAGTTCATTATCACACTTTATATCAACACTGTCCAATTACTAGTCATTTTATGAAGGTTTGCTAACAAAACAGACTCCAAGCCATCAAAAAAACATGATAAAAACTGTGTGAACAGGGGTCCTTACCTCGTCCAGCACCACCCAGTGACCCGCCTTCAAAGCAGCCAACAAGGGGCCATCGCGCCATGCAAACTCTCCTCCCTTTCCTCCCTCCACAGGGAGATCTGTTCCAAACAGGTCAGTCACATCCTGCCAGAGAGAACACACCATCAGCATCAGAGCCTGGTATTTTTTTCAAATTCATTCACAGCAGTGAGTTTCTGAGCACTATTCATATAAAGGCTGACTTAACTGCTTTGCATTTTGCTTGTATTTTTCCTAATTTTATGCATTTTTTTACTCTCTATTTTTAGATGTATTGCTATCATATTATCCCAGTGGGTTTTATTTTCCGTCTAATGTTACACATTCTGTGCATTCTATTTTTTATTCTTATTTTTATCTTACTTTTACTAGTAATATCAAGTGAGTTTTATCCATGTGAAGATGCATTCTATGTATTCAATTCTGATCTTATCTTATGTTTACATGCAGATTTTATCATGTCTTCAATGTCTTTTTATCTGAATCACTTGGCGCATGAAGTTTCTTTGTTTTAAAGTATGTTGGGCTGCATTTCTTGTGGAAAAGGTGCTATATAAAAAAAGTTTATTATTGGTATAGAGACTCACTGTTTGTTCTGACAGGTTGATTCGGACCAGATGGTTCCCAGAAGCTTTTGCCAGTGCTGCCACCAGGCTGGTCTTCCCAACACCAGGTGAGCCCTCCAGCAGCACAGGCCTCTGCAGCTTCAGCGCCCGCAGAAGCCTCTGGGCGTTCACTGCGGTGGTACCCGCTGCGATGGCATAGTCTGACAGGTTCCGGCTCTCAGTCTGAGGACCTGGGTGGACATGAGGAGCAATGAGCCGTCTGATTCAAACAGAAGAGGGCTTTAATTTCCATGTAGGTTTAGTCAAGTTTTTCTTTGTGATCATCAGGTTGGGATATGGAGCTGAAAAAAACTTCAGGTTTTTAAAACCAGAGTTCCCAGACATTTTCATGGGCAAAATTTCCAAACTTGTTTTAACTTATGAATATGCATAATTAAAAGCATTCATGATTTTTGAAAATGTAATGTATTAATGCTGTTAATGGAATGGCATTACATTTGGTGTAAGAGCACTATATGACTTTATGGCTTGAAGCACTATCTTGTCTTGACTTGACACTTAAGTGCAAACATTTAAGACTTACTTACGACTTGCAAAACTATGACTTGGTTCACCAACTCTTTGGAGCTTCCTACCTAAAGCAATGTAGAAGGGGTCGATGCCAAAGAAGTCTTCGCCCCACTGCGGCTCCCGCAGCAGGCTGCTATCATAGACTCTCAGAGCATCCAGCATCTCCTGATCAAGCTCCGTCATCTTGCTCAGACGCTGCTGCAGGTAGCCAAGGCACAGCCGGCGAGCCAGGAGAGCGCTGTCTGCACACGCCACTGTAGTTCCTGCAAGAAAGGGGAGGCTCAGATTACATCTCTTAACCCTTAGGGACTATTTGGCGCATTTTAAACTCATTCTAAATTTTTTTAAAAACTTTGGCTGTGTTAATGCATATGGCATAAATTTTAGCAAGATTGTGTATTTTTTGTTTAATCTTGGAAAATCCAGTTCAGCTACTACAATAAGTCAAAAATACACAGTGGAAACTAAATTGTTGTTACATAGTTACATTCAAACTGTGCAAAAAATGCACCATAGAAATCCCATTCAAACAGCAGTTTTTGATCCCACAGCCATCAAAGCCTAAAAACATGTATTGCATTATTTCTGGGTGTCATTATTTCATGTAATATATTGAAAATTTGTCTTTTTTCATCTAAAATCATTGTAGCATCATGTCAAAAAACTGACATTTAATGGGTTAAAATTCTGAAAATGAATGAATGAATATTTGATATTTATGATTAGGACTGATGTTGCCTAAAAAAAACACAATAAAAGTCGCAAATAATAATAATGTTTAATGTTTTTTAAAGCTTTAATTTGAAAAGCTCATTTTGTGTGTAGAGCGGTATGAATGCATGCAATATTAAAGCAGGTCCTGAGGGTTAAATACCTCCTTCGGGATTCAAATTCTCAGTGGGATTTAAAATGAGCAGTCAGCTCACCTGAGCCGATGCCATCAATGTAAACCAGACAAGCGGCGTGGATGAAGGCGGTGACAGTGTCCAGTCTGAGGTCCCACTCAGCTTCCTCTTCGTCTTCCATGGCTCCCATGGTCATGAAGCCATCCTCGTCACGCTCGCACACAGTGTTGAGGAAGTTAACCCACGAAAGGATGTCTCTGACGCTCAGGATGCAGCGGCGGCCGAAGTCCTGCCGGATCAGCCACTCAATGAAGTCCAGCATCAGCTCTGCGATGTCGCCGCCTGCATTTGAGACCAAAAAAACCCCAAAACTATCAGTAACACTTTCCACATTCGGTCACTGTTTTCACATTTGTTTTTACACATTAACTCTAAGTGCTTTAAATTATAGTGCATACAGTGACAGTACTAAGGTTTGCAGTGTGATGATGTACTTCATGGCATTTATTAAGCTTGTGGCAAGTTAGATTCAAGACTTTTTTAATGACACCTAGAATGAAATTGAAGACAAATTTTAGAATAGTAATAGTTTAGAACAGTAATCATTTAGTAATGGGTTAGGGTTAACTTTTTGCAGCTGCATTTCTGCTCGTATGGGCCTATGCTTTGGTGAAAGTTGCACATTTTTCGAGTGTTAAGACTAAATTGTTATGAATTTCAAAAATTTTAACCTTAAGACAGTCGCTGTAGTGTCATCATCAGTGCTGTTAGCCCTAAATGAGGGCAGAGGAACTTTGGCATAGGACTGGATGTATTATGTGTTTTTTTTAATGCATCAGAAGGCAGATTTGACCAGCAGCTGCCTGACCCCTGATTGCTATTTAGTCACATGTTGATTATCTATCAAATATTGTGTTACTGACTTCATTTGATTTAGCGTCTTTGAGTATTGTGTAAGGTGCTCTATAAATAAAATGTATTATGTATTTTTAGGATGCCATGATTATGTAATAATGGCTTTGATGATCATGGCATTACAAGTTACCTGAGGTGTGAAGTGTGTTAAACTGCTTTAAAAATAATATATTTACTGTATAATAAAAATGTTTGTGAACTGTTTGCAATCAGGACAAGAATGACTTTAACTAAACCATGTTTCAGCATTAATCTCCAGGCTAGTTTACCATCCAGTGAGAGGCCTGAGCGCAGGTTGTGTTGGATGATCTGAACCAGGTCGCTGCGGCTGTTGCTCTGAGGACACCAGATCTCTGTGAAACGGTTCCTGAGGGCAGGAGAAAGCTGTCCGAAAAACACACAAACACAAAAGTCACACTCTGTCGACATAGACTTCTGCTTTATTACTGTCAAAGCATAGTCATACATATTAAAAAAAACCCATGTAAAATCATTGAGACAAACATTCTCTCTTCAAACTCAGTAAAATCAATTATAAGCAAATATAAAAGCCTTAATAAAAAAAAAAAAAAAAAGAAAAAAGTCACTTTTGAGCACTGTAACCATCATCCTAACATCTATTGACAGCACAGTGGCCACATTCTTTGATTTCCTGGTACCTACCTCCTTCTTGCCAAAGTCTCCTCCAGGATTCATGGTGGCAACTAGACGGAAACCTGCAGCTGCTCTGATCAGCTCCACGTCGTCATTGTCCCCGCTACCCTTCTCTGCCAGCACGAGGGACTTCTCTGTCTCTAAAACACTGACAGCAAAAACAACACACCGTTATTCACAAGTATGTGGTTGTAAATGTGGCAGCGTGTCTTGTTCACGTTTGATTTTGGGGCTCAAGGTGGAATATGAGCACAAAATGTTCCATACTAAATGTGATACCGAGTATAGGAAAAGTACACTTTGTGGCACTTTACATGTCGTTACAGTGTAAAAGACTCAGCCGCGCACTAAAATCTTGAGAGTGGTTGGACAAAATATGTATCTAGTGGCGTTTTTTATGGAAAAAATGTCAATGTATACCTATTTGTCTTATAGAACACAGGCAATCTGTACTGATGGTGTCACAACCATCTTAATAACAGGGACGGGGGCACAAGGTCCACGCTTAAAACAATAGTATAACTCCAACACAGATTTATATCTACTTTTATGCAGATGATGCACCCTTACATGCATAGAGCTCTTCTCCAACTCAAGCTATAAATTACCGTCTGCCTTTTTAGACATCTCTGCAGAACCTTAAATACGTTCTGAATGTTGACAAGACAAAACTACAAAACGTGTTTTATTCTCAAGAACCGACTGCCTTATCTTACATTTTCCCGCCTCACACAGACGTAATGATACTGAAAGTAAATATCATGGAATTTGAACAGACAGCAGTCCAACTTTTAACAACAGAATTTGAAGCCAAAACTGCTTTTTTATTTGAGAGAAGTATGTATTTTTACCGGAGAGACAAATCCCACTCATCACTGTTTGTTATATAAATCAGTCCTCACTATGAAGGTCCCGGAAGGACTGGAGTCGATGTATTCATCTCTCTTCTTCTCCTGCTAGGTTTTATCCTGCACTAATGTTACGTTGGAAGGTTGGAGTTTCTGAATTGGGAAGTCATTCTTGCGACTTTGTTGTGTTTATGTGCTTTGAGGTTGTAAAGTGGGAAACGGATAAACAACGACTTTAAAGATATGTATTTGATTCATGAAAACATCTGCCTATTAAAAGCAAAGGATTATATGAGGGGGGGACTATCTTTAAAAACTGATATTCAATACGTGAATTAGTTAAGTTTCTTACCATTGACCAAACAATGATGTGAATTTTCACAGTGGGAATGTCATCAATATTGTGATTACTGCGACATCACATGAATGCAGCATTAAATATGGCGCTTTCAGTTTTTTGGGGGCTGCACTGAACTACCTACCCCGAGGCAGGGACTTGTTTCACCCCAATAAAAATTCTCGAAAACTGTCCTATGGGGGCGGTTCCTGCGGTGGAGGCACAAACCAACAGGCGAGACCCCGTAAAACAACCTCCGAGTTTCTGCAGTGGAAATGGGACTAACATCTTTTACTGAAAACATGCACATGATGCATTTTGAGGCCCCAAAACCTGTTTGTGTGTGTGTGTTTTTACCTGTTGAGTCTCTCCAGCACTGAGTCGTCTGCTAGGGAAATCTCATCCATGAGAAACACTCCTCCCTCCTTCATGGCCAGCACCAAGGGACCGTCATGCCACTGAAACAACCTGCTGTCCTCACCATCAGTCTACACACGTGTACACACACACACACAGTAAGGACAGGATGTCACAAGCTCAGAATTCTTTAAATCATTTTGCAAAACAGTTAGTTTTATAAAAATGCTTTTACCTAATGGTTCCATTTAAATTTTATAGTCATTTCTATTTTCCAAGGTTGAACTGCATTAAAATCTCCTCTGATGGGGCGTCAGTACCTGATGAGTGTGTCTGACGGGCCGCAGGCCTCCCAGGAAGTCAGATGTCTCCATGTGTAGGTGACAGTTGACTGAGAAAAACTTCTGTCCAGCTAAAGCAGCAAACAGCTGGCAGATTGTAGTTTTCCCACACCTGGTGATGGAACGGGAAAAACAGGTTAGCATGGTCAAATTAACTGCACATGGAGCAAGTTAACCCCGAACAAAAAAAAAATCAGACACTCATACGGTTCCGTTCACTTTGTCACACAGCCATCACACCTTAAAACACATGCACTTGGGAACACTAGCGTGCTGTGACTGCATTGCTCTCACTTTTGAGTGCACCTCCTGTATGTCTGCATTAAAAACAATGGATTTGAGGACACAAAAAATGAGGCATGCATACACACCCTAATGGTGACAGTGTCAAGTGATGAGGCTGAAGAGGTCAACAGTCTTATGGTGTGTAGGATGAAGCCATCAAAATCACCACACACTTTTCACTAAGATCTTTTACAGACTGAACAGAGAATGAATTAGGCCTGGTAGATTTAACTCTTACCCAGTGTCTCCTACAAGCAGGACAGACTCGCCGAATCGAAGCGCTCGTCCTACCAGCACAGCTAGTCTTCTCATGCCGTGTGTCCACACCACGTGGCGAAACTCCTCTGGGACTCCAGCGATGCTGTCAATGAAGGGACCTGCCAATCAGAGAGTCAAGCCAACATGACGGTGTGTTCAAATGTTATTTCTACAATGTACTGCACATGTTGTGTACACCATGTGGTAATAGTCATCTCTCTACATATTTATCTCAATACTCGACTGACATTTATGATTATCTTAACCTCTACCTAGGGCTGGGTGATAAATCAATCTTATGGATTAATGTGACTTTGTGGTTTAGGATAATTTTTACAATGAAAATCAAGATTTTCTCTTTAACTTCCTCTGCTGCTCTCTTTGGGCTTCCATAGTTCATAGTGGGCTGTGCCTTCCCTCCTGCACTTACCTCACAGAGATACACAGATTCAGAATTGGTCATTTTCAGTACTCTGTTTCAACTGCAAAACTGTACAATATGCAGTACTGTCTTGAAGCTCTCTATATCTACCAGTTTGCCTTTGTTAATTTTTATTGCTAAATCAAACCAAAACTTGTTTTAAGTTATTTCTTTGTCATTTGTAGTTTGTTTTTAAGAGGGAAAAAATTGATTACAATTGCAAATTGAGTTTGGTGTGAGATTTTATGTTTTTAAGTGTTATGATCCACTTACTGAACTGGCTGGTGACCTGCTTCTGAGAGAACAGGTTTTCAGGGTTCACCGTCCTCTTGAAGTGCTTCTCCAGGATGGACAGGATGGTGGCCTCTTCCTCCGGTTTCCTCACACGTCCTGCCAGCAACATGTAACCTGATGAAGACGACAGCAGCGTTATCCAGGGTTTCAGTGGAGCATGTGTACCAGTGATTCATCCTGGTTAATGAAATTCCAAATGGTTTGGCCCCTTCTTCACTATGTGACTTTGTGTATTCTTGCTTTACACTGCATTTGGGCTATCGGCTTGTTCTGTAAAAGCCAGAAATCAGTGGAACACTGTGAAGAACTGCACCTATATCAGGACTCTCATTACCACCTTGAAAAGATGGTTAAAAGCTGCTCGGCTCTGCACTCACTGACCATAAACTCTGGACTTTATAACTGTTTTTTTCTTTTAATTAGGTGTCTTATAAGTGATGTACTTTTTGTGTGCAGTTTCATGTTGTATTGTCTGTCTTGTGTCTTCTTTGTATCACTTCATATTGTGTGCTATTGTGTATATTTTTTTGTCTTGTGTGCTTTTTTTCAATCTCTTCTTCTTGTGCAACTTTATACTATCATGTCATTGTGCTGTGTATTTGTTCTGACGTGCTGTGGGACTGCAGATGCAAATTAGCTCCAAGCCATAATCTGGCATGGTGCATCAAATGGTATTCATGGCATTCATGTTCGAAACTGCACATAAAATGAAATAAATAAAATATATACTGTAAAACTTTAATTAATAGCCCCAGCTATTATTTGCTTGAACCACTGAACTCAACATGCTTTTATTTATGACAGGCTTCTTTATTGGACGGATTTTTAGTCAGTGAGAAATAAGATCAAATTGTTTCATTAAACCTCTTTTTTTGCATCTTTTTTGTTCACTCTGCTGGCATTAATTCTTCTTTGGAGCTCATGGTTTCAGTAAAATGAACTGAATGACTGAAATGTAGAGAATCTTATCAAGCTAACCATGTGTGCATGTCCAAATTGACATTTAAACATATATACATTCCCTTTTTTTCTTTTTCGGGAGTTTTTCCTTGGGTGATGTGAGGGTCTAGTGATGTCGACGTGGGATGACGAGGGATGTGGTAAACTGTACAGCCCACTGAGGCAAACCATGTTTTGTGATAATGGGCTCTATAAATAAAATTGACTTGACTTGACTTGACTATGTGCGATCCAAGCAGATAACTAACATTATCCTCAGTGGTTAGACAACAACCTGGTTTCATAAAAGAAAAAGAACTTCTCTAAAAATGAAGTGCACGGTAAAAAAGCCACAAACTAAGACAGGCATTTATCTGCCAAAATGTGTCACCACAGCAGGCTAGTAAAAGGGACTGGGCGTCTAATTGGGACTGGGCTTATATTTGACATTTTACGATACATAAATAGTTGGTAAATTAACAGACATGTCTGATGAGCCTCACCATCATCAGCCAAATGCTGCAGCCAGTCCTGCGACGTTGCCTGCTGCTCCTCCAGCCTGTAGCGATCTGCCCAGCGAAACAGATCTCTGAGGGTGATGAAGCCATGTTTCCCCGCAAACACAGAGGAGCCCCTGCGTAAGGACTGATGGGAGAAAACACATTTCACAAATCAAGTTAGGATCACAAGAGATTGGCAGGGTACACAGTCAGTACTACAATAACATACGAGGGTGTAGAGTTACCTGCAGGTCTTGCATGACCTTGACCAGCTTGGTGCAGTAGGATGGAGGCAGGCTGCACCTCTGGTGGAGGATGGTCTCCAGCTCTCCACTGGGCAGCTCGTCAAAGTGCAGCTCCACAAAGCGGTTCCTGAAAGCCCTGGAGAGCACCTGAAGATCGGCCGGTAAAGATTACTCAAATTGTTTTCAAATATTGTGCATCAGATAGAAGTGGAGTAAGTTTATATAAATCAAAAATCCAAAACAACATTCTTTATTCTGAGCTGGACTATCAAGGCTAAGGTCTGTGGTGGTGTTGAGTTGTATTGAATTAAATTCTAATTTTGTAATTTTGTACTTTGACAAAGCTGACGGTGCGATACAGCTGTTAGGCTATGATGGCCTCCAGTGTTTCATGAAAGTGACATGTCTAGTTGGTGCGCCTTGGTCAACGTTACAAATTTGCGAGTCATAGTTTGCCAAAACTGATCCCAAAGTCAATACTTGTGCACACTGATTCACTTGCATCAACTGAATCCCTGTTTATGAACTGATTTTAACATTTTACATTAGAGCTTTGATTCTCTGCCTGATCCCAATTTCTCACTATTCCATTGGGCTTGAGTCAGGTCGGGTTCTCGCCAAATTAACATTTTTTCATTATATTTTTTTTTTAAATGAAACTTTTGTGAATTGTCTAATGCTTAAATGGCACTTAGGCAGGAGATTTAATGGACCGAATCAAGACAGAAAGAGGGTGGAGAGAGAGGGAAAGTGACTGGACCTGTGGAGTACCAGGGGAGGGAGGGAGGGAGGGAGGGAGGGAGAGAGAGAGAGAGAGAGAGAAAGGGAACGGGGGGCTTCAAGTTGAACTGGTTGGCATTTTTCTGCTTCTGTCTTCCCAGCAGTAGACAAGATGTGAATAACATGCAGTGGAGAGTGGTGATCAGCACCGTGGGGCGCTGCCTGTGCCAAACATGTCGTGCATGAGATGACAGATTATTTTTAGGTTTTAGTCATTTAGTGTTTTTTAGGCTCGTGTTTTTTGACCTGTTTGTTGTATTTATCTGTTGTTTTAAACTTGTTTTTATTGTCCTGTTATGTTATTCTTTTTACTGTGAGCCACTTGGCCCTTCAGTTTCATTGAATATTTATAAAGTTGATCTAATCTTATCTAATAAGATTTTTAGAGACACCAGGACATCAGAATGCATCCTCTGCAGACCATGATTATCCATATCAAGTTTTAAAGCAATCTGGCCAGTAGTATGTGTTTGACCAAAGTGAATTTGAAGGTAACCTCACTGTAACCATGCCATCAGACAAATCTCTCTCAGACTGAATGAATGGGGTACCTTTCTACCGCCGTAAAGACCAGGTGGATTCTGGGTAGCAAACAGCAGGAATCTGGGGTGAGCCTTGATGACTTCCTGTGTCTCTGCTACGAAGAGCTCCCTGTTGTCATCGAGTAGTCTGTTGAGAGCCTCCAGGACGTCAGTGGGGGCGAGGTTCAGCTCGTCCAGGATGATCCAGTAGCCTTTCCTCATGGCGTCGATCAGAACGCCTGCAGCAGAGACACGGAGCCAACATTAGACATTAGAGTTTAATAGTAGACTGTTTTTCTAAATTATGGTTGACATCTGATCTGATATGAGCTTTTTCTGCTCTGCAAGGGATTAAAAAAATCTCTACCAGATGACTGACGATTTTGACATATTTATTTATTATTTCATTTTCTGCTGTTGTCCTTTCATTTATGTCTTATTTACAATGTGAGTGTTTTACTTATCTTTTTTTATTAATATGAAAAGTGCTATACAAACAATGTCTGATTGACTGGTTGATTGATACTGCTTTGAGTTATTTAAATCACATTTCACCAACGTTTTAGACACTGTGTGATGGCCTAAATAATATCAACCTCGTCTATTTTCAAAGTGGGTTAGTGTAAGTATTCATACCCTCTTTGAAGACCAGCTTGCCCCTGTCGTCTGATGAGTAGCAGCCGATGTATTCCTGGATGTCGGTGTGCTCATGGTTGTTGATTCTCACACACTGGTTCCCCGTGGCTGCTGCTAGCCAGCGGATCAGGCTAGTCTTCCCCACAGACGTCTCTCCCTGGATCAGCACTGGGTGAGTCCTGTGAGGCCCAAACATAAAGAGAGAAAGACAGCATGAAGGTTGGCCAGAGTCATAACAAATCACAAATAAATTTAAAGGACTGTTGACTGGTGAGGACATACTGTTGAGTCGTACAGCAGCCATAAATAATAATAAAAAAAGAAAAGTCAACCTTTATCCAATGAACTAATGACTAATACAAGTGTTAGAGCTCACAAATAGAGCTGGGCAATGGGACAAATATATTGACCACTGGCCAAGAGTACTTGGCCTATCGTTGGGGTTTTTCGGCATTTTTTCGTGACTTTGATTTGCTGATTTAAAGTTCTGCCCCTAAAGAACACGTCGCACAACACATCTCTCAGCTGAAACCACAGTTAAGGTTGGGGGGAGATTGCCTGTGGTGGCTGGTTGGAAAATCTTAACATATTACCTAACCCTACTGAGTTATGCTCTATCTAAAAATCTATACCAATGATTGGTTAGGAGTTTAGAAGGTCTGCTGTCCTTAAGACGAGCCATACAGAGCTCATCACTTCCTGTTGGCAGATAACTGACTGCAGGGGGAATTCAGTCCAACCGCATTTTGTCCTGATGTGTTCTCATCTAAAGGGACAGAATTAGCTCTGACAAAATCAACATTTGGACATTTATAGATGAAGCCATTGATTTGGGGGGAAATCACAGACAGAGGGTCAGGCTGCCAGCAGTGTTCCTACCCTGCAGATACCACTCTGGCGAGGTCGCGGAGGTTGAGTTTGACTGAGGCGGTGAGGATGTAAGTGGGGTCCACAGCCGGTTCCATCTCACCCTGAGACACCCAGTAGCCCTCCACATCCACACAGAGCTGATCTGAGGGCGCCGGGATGGGCTGCAGGAGACAAAACAAAAGGCTTTTTCATTTAAAGTAAAGCAACATTTAAACCATAAATATTGATCTGAAAGTTTCTGTGGTACTATGGTGCTGCTGCTAAAGAATTCAAAATCCCATATTAGACAAAGCATTAACAGAAATATGTAACATATCATGTAAATTCAATTGATACAGAATCACAAAACTATCAAATGATCTCAATCTCATAGTCTAACCTTTGTCTAACTTATCATTTAACCCTTGTTTTGGAAAAGGAAAAAGTCCACAAAAAATGTTATCACCGAAAATACAACAGCAAAGTAAACAATGGACAAGTCTATAAAAATAGTACAAGCAAATACAACCAGGTTGCTAAAAAAAAGCCAGGCCATTGAGATAACAGTATTACTTGCGATAAATAAACAGATACTATAGGTACTCAGTTCTGCCTTTCTGATGCTTTCAGTATACTGCGAAAATACAAAGAAAACAGTGGTTGAATTGCAAAAAAAATTATAGGAAATTTCCAAAAGTATTTAATTGAACAATGAATTGAACACAAATGGCGCTATAAATAATTAAGAAGGAAGATTGTATACTGTACAGAATATTGTTACTGGTTCTATTTCATATGTTTTATGCCCTCTAACAGTATTTCAGTTAACCCCATCAAGGCTCCACCTCAGCACTCTGACATATTTCTTTGCACTTATCGCCACACACAATAAAACATCAATGCACCTGCTGTTCATCTCCGTTCTTTTGTAGTTAGTTAGGTACTTTTAAAGCTCAAGTGCAAAATAAGTATTTATTTTATTTAACATTTATTTAACCAGGTTGGTCCCATTGAGATTAAAAATCTCTTTCTGACTGCCTCTGGTCAAGGCAGTCAGCCATTGCAGAAAGAGACACAAAAGGGGACAAAATACAATTTACAAGCACTAAAATTTACATTAAAAGAGAACTTTCTGGTAGTCAGTTGTACAACCAGGCAGGCTAAAAACATCAATATCCCATAGAATCTGCTTCTAAGTCTTAAGATTCAAAAACATTTAACACATAGCTCCTTGAGTTTCAAGTCATCCACATATCCACTGGCACACATGTAGAGAAAAAGTTTAAAAGAGGGAGCTAGCTCTCAGAGCGTCTTACTTGTTTGAGACACTTGGTGTTCCCTGTCAGGATGTGCTGACACACCAGTTTCTGGACCAGTGGGTGGGAACTCCTGTCCAGCTGAGTCAGGAAGCTCAGACAGAAACCCTGCAACCCAGAATCAGAGACTATTAGTGTGGAATATGTGCAGGTGAAGGGGATTGAAACAACACTAAAACACTGACGGGATGAACTTCTTCCAACACCCACATATGGAAAAAAGAAAAAAAAGGTGTCACCAAACTGAACCTTCTGGCATGTGTCAATATCACCAGCAGTAAATGAGATAATGTTTTTCTTTGGATTTCTGTCACTCTGTCAAGAAGATCTCAGTCCAACCTCTTACCTCGTAGAGTGAGCGCTGCACACTGTGGCAGGGGTTGGCTGCCACGTACTTCAGCGCCCTGCACAGAGTCCGCAGGCTGTAGTGGGGTCTGTGGCCCGTCCCATCCACCAGATGGGAGTTGGCCTCTTTGCGGACCGCCAGGTAAAAACTGCACACACGCACATAATTAAGGAGGAAATCAGCTTGAGCCCACTGAAGAGTGAAGAAGGAGTGAGGTTAAGGTTTGAGCTGGGTTGTTAAGACAAAGACTGCCATGTGCTATTTGAAGTATCTTAGTGTCCCCAAAATCCTACAAACTTGACTTTTAATGGTCTAACATTTGGAAAAAAGAACAGAAAAGAGAAAAGCTATGCAAATAGCTACATTACTAATGCACTCTCTCTTCTTAAAACCATGTTTAGTTTCCTCAATACAAACCTATACTTTATTATGACAGATGCTGTTGTATTAACATCTTTAATACAAAGAGCCTCGTGCTTTACTTCCTTGACTTGATTTTTCATCTTAACTTAGTGAGTCAGTTCTAGCATGTTTTCGGTTAAGTTAAATAAATAAATAAAAAACAATAAAAACAAAAAGCAAAAACAAAAACAAATGAACCCTTAGGAACTGTTTGATGCATTTTATGTGCTTTTCATTTTTAATTTCTTTGATAATTTTGGCTGCGTTCATGCATGTGTCATCAATTTGACAAGATTGTGTATTTTTATGCAGCCCTGGTTTTCCAGCTCAGCTCCTAAAAAAAATGTGTCATATTCATACGGTTAAGTGCAAAAAAATGCGCCATGGAAACCCATTCAAACTGCATATGTGACACATCCCAAGCTGTGATCAGCAAAAAAAATGTAGTAAATTGAAAATAATTAATTTTTTTGTTTTTTATCTTAAAACATAGTGGCATGATGACAAAACCTAGCATTTAAAGGGTTAAAGTTCTGAAAATTAATGAATATTTGACATTTAAGATTCTGACTGATGTTGTTTAAAAAATATATATATTTTTTTATAGCCTGATTCTGTAAATCACATTTTATGTGATGAGCTGTATGAGCGTGAGTATTTGACACTGCACAAAAAACAATAATATATATAAAAAAATCAATGTTGCTGCTAATCACTGACGTATCTCAGGCTGTGATAATCAAAAATAAATAAATAAAATGAAAATCTACTGAAAATAATTGATTTTTTGTGGGGTTTTTTTCAACTATACACATAGTGGCATCATGACAAAAACCTGGCATTTAAAGGTTTAAAATTCTGGAAAATAATGAACTTTTTATATTGATGATTAGGACTGAAGTAACTCAATGATAGTAGAAAATAATACCAATGTATCATAATTTTTAAAGCTTCATTTTGAAAAGTGAATTTTGTGAGCAGAGCAATATAAGTGTGTGTCATATTAAGACAGACCCTAAGAGTAAAGTACTGTTTTAAACCCCGAAACACGCAGAAACACACAGCATTACTCAGCCCTGACTGCTGTCTCTCAGGTTGCATATGGCACCAACAAGATGTACATATAAGGTGGATTTTTTACAATATCTCACAAATAAAAATTCCCCTAATACAGTCTTACTGGAGCCACATTTGTTTTCAGTGCTGTCTAGAACAGCGTTAACTGAATTTTACCTGCTGTAACATTATGCCAGGTCTAACCTTATGATGCCGTTGATGACACTCCGCTGTGGATTCAAGAACTTGAGGTAGTCTGAAACCAGAATACGCAGGTCGCCCTCATTCTCCAGCTCCTCCACATACAGCTCAGTAAACCTGGGAGAGAGACACACACACACTGCAGGTTTACACGTGTAACATGTGACATTATATCACTGCTGGATGGACTGTGTAATTGATTTGACCATTTTATAATTCAGTTAACTTTTAAATGTAGCTAGACTGTGGTGGGTAGGTATTTCATTTCTGTCCTCAATATCTCAAATTGTGAACATGCTCTATGTCTATATCAAAGTCTCAGCACAACAAATTAACCCAAACATGTTTGTATTTTCTGAGACATGGTTGTCAAGTTAAAAATTCTGATATTTTCGCTCCACACAAGTGGAACAACCTGCAGAAGCTCTTAAAATTAGACACGCTAATCCCTCTTAATCAATTTAAATCTTTTTTGACTGACACAGAGCACAGTGCATGCATGTGTTTTCTTTGAGTAATATTGTCCCATGTGTTGATGTTCTGGACTACTTGTTGATGTATGCAGTGGCTGTAATGTGCACTTTAGTATCGGCCACATTTCTCATGTTTTGTCAATGTAAACTGCAGTGTTTGTTGTTTTTATATATAATGTAATCAGGAAGTCCTTGTAAAAGAGAGCTTGCTCTCAATGGCTTTCCCTATTTAAATAAAGGTTTAAATAAATGTGTCTGTTATTTCTCCTAACAAAAATACAGAAATAGCTTAGTTTAGTCTGAAGCTAATGTGATATAGACTTTAAATTTGCCTTCACCTCTGCACACTCTCACCTGTTCCTGAGGCCGAGCGGCAGGTTCCTCTTCCCCACATCAGTAGCTGGGTTCATGCAGGCAAAGAGCCTGAAGTCTGGGTGGCGGACCAGAGGCTCTGTGATCAAAAAACACAGCAATATTAACAACACTATTAGATTCTTTTAAAGCAAATGCCTTGATACATTTGTTTCAAAATGACAATGATCTGCATTTATCAGTGTGCTCTTTTGAACGTATGTCACATCAAGTTTTAGATCAAAGATTAAGTTAGACTTTTGGCAGAATTACATAGTTAATGACTAATCAACTTACTGACATAAGTAGTTTATTTTCTTCAAAGTTGAATATTAAAATGTTATTTTCTCAGAAAATAGAAAGAAAAAAACAGTTCTGCAAAAAACATATAAAATTCTGAATCATGGCGATATTTGCCTACACATAGTTTTCAAGAAAATAAGTTAGTACAATAACATAAAAAAAGTCATTTGTTTTATTGTAACTGTGATGGTATTCATGGGCGCAGTCCAAGAAAAATAAACCCACAGGGAAAATAAAGTATATATATTATTATCACATCACAACTTATGATTGATTCATCACTGATCAATATGTTAATCTTTTAATTTATTTAATGATGTGTTGATTTAAAGGCTATAAGGCTTAAAATTACTGTACTGAAGTATATGATTATCTGTAGAAAGCTGTAAAAAATCACAGCAAAAAGCTTCTTAAAAATCTTCACAAAATCTACCATTTAGAAGTATGAAACAGCACTGCTGCCTGATTAATGTGGTCTGACAGCCAGCACCCGTGTTCCTCCAAAGATAATCCATGAGTAAAAAACATCACTGTTACACCACTCTATGATTACAACTTGATAGCGTGTCTCAACTGGGCCAAGAGAGTAGCTAGAACCATTACCATCCATCATGTCAGTCCTATCTCCCAGTTGATTTTTTATTCATTTCATATCAATATTTAAAATTGTCTATCTTAGCATTTGGATCATATAACTCTTGAAAAATAAGGATGCAAAGTTAGTGGCTACACAAGTTATTTTCTGTGTGTCAGCCCTATATTTTATCAACAATGCCATACTTCTGCTGCTAATCACATTTTCAGGTTTTGTTTATTGGTTGTGAACATTGTTTACCGTACTGTACTACAGCCTGGCTAAGCTGCCAATCTGTGAAACTTAAAACAAAATTAGAAAATAGACTCCAAATCTGCGCTCAGATTGTGGCACACTTCTTTCAGTCATCCCCCAAAAAGAGCACGTTCAGACTTGTTAACAGCATTTCAACTAAATGCTTTCATGTTCTAAATGGAGAATACCACCCTCTGCTCTCCATCGGGTGATTCAGAGTCCCTCCATCTCAACGATGAAATTTGTTTATACATCATTCTATCCTGTTGCTAAACCAAAGTTAGTGTATCTCTTATGAAGATCTGAATCTGAGGATATTATGCAACATGTTCCACGGTCATGAATGCTTGGCGTGTTTCTGTGGGTTTGTGCCGTTTGTATAATTGTGTTACTAATTTGTGTGTTAACTTCTCTAGCAGAGCTGTCTGAGGACACAAAGTGGGTTTCAGCCTAAACAACACAGTTGCTTCCTATTGTATCATATCATACTGTTTTGTATTGTATCATATTCATTCATATCGTACTGTTTCGTATTGTATAGTATTGTATTGTTTACTACTGTATTGTATTGTATCGCATTGTATCGTATCATACCATACAGCTTTGTATGTATTTTTCGTTTCTTATTGTATCGTTTCAAATTAAAACTGCAACTACAAAAAGGTTTTCTACCAACACTAACAACAAAAAATACAGTGCTTGACTTTTTTTTTTTGCTGTTAGTGTTGGTAGAAAGAGATACAAAATATATCAAAATGTATTGTTCATTTCAATAATGAACAATACATTTTGATATATTTTGTATCTCTGGTTACAAATGTTGAAAGGTGAATCTAATGTCATGAGGGATTTCAGAAGGATAATGATTTGATACTGGATTCTAATTTGACAAAATGCAATCAACCACCAACACTACAGGTATTCGCACTCCTCACCAGTGTCTCCTCGGTCCAGCAGCACCAAAGATCCAGCGCTGCCCTCCAGCAGTCCACTCAGACACTCCAGGGTCTCGGCTGCTGCCAGATTGATCTCATCCAGCAGGATCCAGTGGCCTTTCTTCACTGCCTGAGCTAATGTTCCCTACAGAGGAACAGCGAGAGATCAGAGCTGCTCCACAAAGGCTGTACACTCATGTACATTTACTTTTTAGGCATGGTTATGTGGTATGCAATTTATGGTTTAGGCTACCAGTGCACCACTTATCAAGATATTTTTTAATCACTTTACCTCCACAAAGGCAAAGACCATGGCCGCCTCGCAGGCTCGAATCTGCTGCTGGGTCTGGTTCAGCTTGGCGGCCAACAACTCCCACCGCTCCTGCAGCAAAGCAGCTACACACACATGCACATAGGGTATTAGTCTTTCATTGTGCCACAGAAGCCAACATACTTACTGCTCTCATTGTTAAGTGACACTACCATCGGATTTGTCCTGCAGCTCCTTGGTGAGAGCAGACTTGCAGACGTGGTCCATGAGTTTGAGCAGATCCTGCCAGCGCTTCCCCCTGAAGCAGGTCTGCACGTGGCCCAGAAAGGTCAGGTTCTGCTTCCTTGAGTACGTCTGAGAGAACAGGTCCTCAAAGGCCTCCCGCAGAGGGAGCAAGATCTGCTTGTGGTCTACTGGCTTGTACCTACATTAGACAGGAAATAAAGTTTTACTCCAAAACTTAACATCTGTCAGCCACCAGCAGTGACACAGAACCACTAGTCTATAATTTTGAAATGCTGGAGTTGGGAGATGCATAAAATCAAGGTGACTGGTGATCGGACATACAATATAATATTTGCCCTTTTGACAGTCTGGTGCAACAGTTTTTAATCGATCAAAATGATGGCCGGTATTTAATATATCTAACACCTTAAATATGTCAATGACGTAAAATGATAAATACAAAGGAAAATAATTATGTTGTTTAATTACAATTTGTGCGTCACTCACCCTCCGAGCAGGTCTGCAGTGTCACTCTGCTGGTTCATGTTCACAACCCGCAACCTGTGCCCTGGATTGAATACACAGGTAGGAACATTTCAATCAGGAAAGTTGAGAAACCATGAGTCACAAACACTATACTGTATATCAGAAACTGAAGGATTAGGGACCCTTCATTAAGCATTTAGGGTTGCTGAGCGACAGCCGAGCTGGGCTCCTAAGCTCACCTGTGACTCCAGCCAGGTGCTGTACGGTGGAAGTCTTTCCAGTTCCTGTCTCTCCCACCAGGAGGACAGGCTCCTCTTTGGCTACACACACTGCCAGCTGTTCCAGCAGCACAGCAGAGGGACGTGTGGCAGCAAAGGTCTGATTGTCCCTGTTCATGGCAACAAAGAACACATTTGGTGGTAACACATTCGATTGTATGCTTTGTACATAGATGCTGGTGTCACAGTCTGATGCACTCAACCATAAAATAATTGTTGCTTCAACATGAAGCATGTGAATGTTCATGTTTTTGAGGGGTGAGTGGGAGGAGGAGGGGGCCTCTTATCTGCTGTGTAGGTCCAAGGACAGAGGGATGTCATATGCTGTGAAGTCCTCTGAAGCTAATCGTGTTTTGGGACATTGGGCTTGACTGAAAAAATTGAAAATGAATTTAAATTGTAATTGCTAGAGACCTTTGAGGCACGCTTTGTGACTGGCCTATAATGAAGTGTGACTTCACTCTTCTCTAAAGCACTTTGGTTTGCCTTGGGGTATACAATGTGCTTTTGCTATATAAATAAATTTGCCTTACCTAAAATATATTTGAAAAGTCCATCATAATTAATTCTATATGTCTCCAATGTCAACACATTTAATGAACTGAAAGCTTTTAAATATTGAGAGAAATACAGAGCCTATTATGCTATCAATCATTACTGTGTTTCCTATTAATACTTTAGATCAATTTGTGAAGATTTATATGGGAGTTGAAGGATGCCAAGTATTGCAATTATTGTATGATCTCTAAATCATAAGTTAAATATTTACTATTACATTATTTTGTATACATTCATTTCCAAAAGAAAAACAAAGATTGTTGACAGGACACTTGTGTCTTAAACAATATTTTTAAAAAATATCCATATACCTGACTGTGAAGAAGTTTAAAATTGATCTACCTGTTGTTCAGTTGTTCAGCAGATAGAAAAAGGTTTCTACATGAAATTGGTGACATTGGTGACAACAAGGCCCGTGAAGTCACAATTTCTAAAAGACATTGCTTTTTTTTTTTTTCAAAAGTATTTTCAACACTAGGAGCTCCATGAGTTGCATGTCATCTACTTCCTTTATATGGGAAACAAGGCAGACATCTCTATGGCTAACTTTTCCACTGGTAAGACAAATGTTTATTTCAAAAGTTACAGCTCCCTCACTCCCTAAATAATTTGATTAGATGAAGAAATAACCGAGAGAGTGAGCTAGAAAACTTAAAAATATCCTTAAGATACAACATCCCTGTGCTTTATTTTTACATTTAATATGGTAAACTGCACACAGTTATCCCAGTTTTTGTCTGCTTCTATATCAAGTCAAATATGATTTCAGTCTAAACTCTAGCACCCACTCATATTGACTTTGGGCGGGAATCGATGTGAATATTTGGACATGTCCTGATGGCCAGGCCATTAGATGAGTTTGTTTACCATAATGTAGTTTATAATCAATTCTATGTTGATTCAATTAACCAGCAGGCGATCTATTTGGCTGTAACAGTAGGTGAGTGTTGGCACAGCATCTAGCTGCTGCATATAGAGTATAAACAATGTTCAAAGGGAACAGGCGGGCAGGATGTCCCACTTACACACTCAGCTGCACTGTTTCGGTCTGTTTCCGGCACAGTGTCACTCTGCCCACCGTGGTCTCCAGCTCGGTCAGCGAGATGCCAGGCTGGTACATCTGGCAGAAGTGCTGGGCCTGGACACAAAGGAAACAGATCATAACGTGAACGTAGATTATTGTAAAAAATGAGAGACTTTTTTTCACACTAATTTCAGAGATTCGAAAATGACAAAGTGCTGACATTTTCTTCAAGTATGGGATCACATTAATGTCCAAAATACAAATGTGTTATTTTTAAATGCTATATATTGCATTAACCTCTCCACCAATGTTTTTGTAATTTTCTTTTTTTTTCATTAATGAATTAATTAATTGTTTTATTAGTGAGTGCAAAAACAATCACAAAATCGGAGTACCGATATGCAGCACATACATGGGGCTAGATGGAGACAGAAATTTGGACATGACAGGAACAAACAGGAATAACAAACTTTTTTTGCCAAAATAGACTTGTTAAATACCTTCTCTTTAGAGATGTTGAGCTTGCTCCCAATGATTTCAGCCATTCGAAGTCGACTTTCAGGACGAGACAGCATGACTGTGAAGCAGTCAAGAGCCTGAAGAGAAGATCCGCAAAAAGGCATCAGTCACTAAACTAAATACATCTAAACTCTATTGTCTGGTAGCTGTGTGGGAAAGACATTTATCTCTTACTTCACTTACTTTGGAAAAAATCAAACCCACTAACCTCTTGGAAGACACGTTGCGCTGTGGATGAGGAGGTGCTGTCGAAGTTCACACTGATCCGCTCACACCATTTCAGCAGGTCCCTGTGAAACAATGAAAGACATATCAAGAAGACAACATGAAGAGAAAATCATTGCACTGCAAGATTGTTTTTTTAATGAAATAATATGTATGACATACAAGTACAACAAAAAAATACACAAAACATCAGCAACGTACACTACACTTTCATTACTTTGGAATATTACCATATTAGTGTAAGCTAACTTTTTTTCACTGCTTTACCTTGACATCAGATGGCCCTTTGTGCCTTCAGACTCCTTTGACAAATTAAGTAATTTTACATCACAGAACACAGGAGTTGCTGGCCGACCACTAATTCAATCCATTAGTTAGTTAGTGTATGTGTGACGTTTAACGTGTAAAAGTGTTTTTTTTTCTTTCAGATTCACCAAAGTCACACAACAACACAAACACACTAACAAACCGAGGCAGCAGTAGACCAGCAGCTCTAATTTACTTTTTTTTGTCAAAGGAGTCTGACAGCGTTAAAGAAATGACGACTTTAGTTCCCCATTGACAGGACTGTCTGATGGCAAAATAAAATGGTTAAAATATCCTCAGGATAGCATACACTTAAAATGATATAGATTTTTTGTAGGTGGCTGAAATATGTTTTGCTGCTGCCTCAATCCACAACAAGACATTGCTTTACTTGTGTTTCAGTATTCAGGTCTGCTTCTTCAATTTGTGGGTGTGCTGACCACCATCTACTATCTAGGTAATACACTGACTATAGACAAATACCTTATACAACCCCACTTTAAAAATCCAAATCATCTCTTAATGGTGCCAGTTAAAACAATAAGTGAACATAAACAAGCACAAATGAGGGCCTCCTTCAACAACATGAACCCTAGTAACCTCGACCAACACATGAGCATTACAGTCCCGGCTATACAGCTAATAACATTGATCCATGAAAAGCATATGTACTATTGAAGTGCAGCACATGGAACGACACACATTGATTGCATGGCTGAAACTTGACCTGAACATACATCACACTGAGAGCGTACGGAGACTGTAAGAAGCAGCAGGGCATGTGAGTGACGTCTCTGAGTGGTGAGGTGTTTATTAACCTGTTCCCTAATGAGAACGCCTTGGTTTGACCTGAAGAATCTGTGATTGCAGCCCATTGTACAGAGAGCAGTCCGATCAATAATCAATCGAGCACAGCAGCAGCTTGTGGAAAGCTAATTAAAGGCTGCAGCTGCTGACTGGCTGGTTGCTGGTTTTGATTGGGGGGAATCTGACAGATTTAAAGAGGGTTAGAGCTTTCTTTATTTGCCCCCACTGATGATGGGTGTCGTGATAAAGGGCATCTGTTTTGGAGCTGTAGTGCAGAGAGGCCAGATAAACACTGTGTGTGTGCACAGCGCATGGTCCTTTACGTTCTCTGCTTCTATCTGTAGAAAGAGCTAAAGAAAAATGATGACATATCATGGTTATTTTTCCACGAGTTAGGTCTAAGATATCAAACAATTGACAGAAAAATGAAATTATTAATTCAGGGCATGGACTTGATGATGGCATTTACAGAAAAAGGTCAAATTTGGTGAAATGAGTTGCATTATGGGAATTGAAGGATCCTGCATTTGGAAGGTTTCGTACTGAGGACTAAAAGTCAGGATTTCTTCTCTTTCCGACTCTACTGCACAGATTTTTAACATACCATTTTAACATTTGAAACCTGAGCAAGCTGGCTTGATTTCTTTAAAAAAAATGTGGAGAGAAGACAATGAACTTCACAAGAAATGGACCAAAAATTTACAAGAAACTAATAAAAACTTACAAGAAAACTACCTGAACATAAGCCACAAGAGAAAAGAAAGACAAATGCATGTGTTTGGAAAGTCCTAAGCATACGGCTGGATAAATGACACTTGGATTACACTGTACGAGTTATATGAAAAATTGTAAACGGATGTTTATTTATAGTTTTGCTGTTGTTAAAAGTGGCCCACATTTACCCCAATTGATCAAGAATTGTTTCCATATTTGGTTTCTTCATTTAACGTGGAGGCATGTGAGAACTACAGTTTTCTTCCCAAATTCAATGATACACAGGGAGAGTAATTCATAAAAACAAGGCTATTTTTGTGGGTGAAGAACTCATATAACCCCTTTGTCACAAAGGCATCAGAATTAAAAATCACATTATTTAACGGAAATAGACAACAAAAAGTACAGGAAGAGAAGAGAGAGTTTTGAGGTGGGCCTCACCTCAGTGACAGGGCTCTCCCCTCCAGCGGTGTGCTTTTGTCCTCTGACTTGTGTTGCTGGCTGTCATCAAGGGTTTGGTCCAGGTCAGAGTGTCTCTCCCCAGTCAGCTGGCAGTAGATGTCCAGGAGACGGTCTGACACCACCGTCAGCCTGGGATACCTGTTAACAAGCACCTACACACAGAGACAGAGGATAAGCTTGTGATGCATGTGCGAAATACTGCAAGACTGGTTGTAGCAATATTTTACAGAGAACAGGAAAGAGTAGGAAAAAATGTTTATGACAAGTAAAAACATATTTACAATGACCTACTGATCAGAAATATTATGTCCAGTTTTTCACTCCTCTAACTGATTGGACATGTGTGGAACTTTGAAAGGATTTAAACCACCTTTTTTGATAGATTTTAACTTGACGCTTGCCTCTATTACTCTTACAAAGAAAAGGAGAAAAAAAAAGCAACAGATTTTTAGACCATTACAAAAACTTATCTGGCAAAACCCCTGATGTGATAAGAAAATGAATTATTTTTGTTTTCTTGCTTTTCACTTTAAGATTTTGAACTGATTTATGTATTGATATTATGATTATTTATTATCATTTATTATGATCTGTGTAGAAAGTAAATTTTCTGTGCACTCATGTATGTTTGCGTTCTTGTTTAACTGAATATTTTGTACACATTTTTGTTAAATAAAGCTGTGAACAAAAAAAATAACTGAATATAATAATTATAATTATTATTACTATAATATTAATAAGTATTATCATAATTATTATTATTATAATAATAATATTATGATAATTAATAATAATAATAATAATAATAACAATAATATCATTGTTATTACTCTCATATATTGTTTTTTTTTTAACTTTTTTTAATCTGTACTGTACCTTTTACCTGTTTTGCATATGTTCAGTTTGTCAATAAAAAATAAAACAAAACAAAACAAAACAAAATAAGGTAAAATAAAATAAAAAATAAAATAAACACATGACATTACTAATTTTCTGCAAAAAATAAAAAGTTAATTAATTAAAAAATAAAAAAATCACAGGCTAAGCTGTTCTCCCCTTACAGGTTCAACAAAATCAACAGAAGGCTGAGCCAACAACACTCACCTTCTTCAGCTCCTCTCGGGTCATGTTTCCCATCTGCAGCTTGGTCCAGAACTTGTCCAGCAGCGCTGCATGAGAGTTCTGTGGTTTGTGCCAGCTGCCACCACTATAGTACATCCTGCAATACACACACAGTACACTTTTGCCAAAAGTGTCTTTTCACTTTGTCTCGTATCGTGATTTTCCAAATGACAGATTAAAAAAATGAATACAGAGAAAGTGACTCAGTGTGCAAAGGTCTTAAGGTTGTTGGTTTTTTTTAAAAATTATTTTAGGTACTATTGACTCATACTGTGTCCAAGTAGGATTATAATATTATTCCAAACCATCTTATACTTAAGTCATTATACACTATATGTGCTATATGTTTGTGTTGTCACTACAGTAGGCAGGTTTCCATTAACCCTCAAATTGTGCAAATCAAAATTGCAAATATAAAATATGACTGATGGAATGACGTGAATTTCGCAAAAACTCAAATTTATCGCACAGAAAGTTTTTACCCTTGCATGCGATGGTATTTTAGGCGATACGAAAAAGCAAAACTGGAGTGGAAACACTTTTTTGGCTTTTCTAGGTCACATGACGCTATGGTTATGTGCTTGTCAATAGGAACTGCGTGTGTCCTGTGGTTCAGCCCTGTCAAGTTACCATGTTCATAATATCTGTGCATGTCACACACCTGCTCCATTCACATGCATCAGCACATGTAAACACTAGATTGTATTAGAGGACATTCCATGTAAACAGTTGCCCCGAAATCGTCAATCAGATTTCAATCTGAGAAAAAGTGTGCATGTAAACGCAGCTTGCAATGGCAGGCTTTTAACTTGCCTTTAAATGTGGCCATTTGGACGGGTACGTTCAGTGAAACTTTTTCTTTTAAACAGGCTCAGACAGGTCATGTACAATCTAAATGGTTTGAAGATTACTATGAGCTAAACAATGCAAGAAGATCAGAGAGGTCAACTGTAAGCTATTCCAAGGTACATACAGTAAATGAGATGTACACATAGCCTGGACGTCAAGACCATGACTTTTTTCACTTAAGATCGTGACATGTTTGGACATGTTTGGACATTGAGAAAGTAATGACATTTTACCTTCTCGTTGCAAAGAACTGAAATCCAGGAGCAACATCGATGCAATCCTCCCGTCCTGGAATCATCAGCTTTTTATTCTCCATCAGAGGCAGCAGCACAGATATCTACAAAAGACCATTTCAGTCCAGTTGTGAGTCATTGCAGTGATTCATGAACAACAAACACATCTAACATTAAGTTGTTGATTAAGAATCTACTCAGAGAGTGTATTGATACAAACCCAGGTTGAGGTATTCTGTGTATGTGTTGGAACTGGAAATACTAAGTAAATAGTCTTTACTGTTGCTGACAAATTTTAACTCACCACATCCAGAGGAGCGTGGTCGATGTCTTCCAGGAGGATCCACTGGCCTTTAGACACAGCCTGTGTCAGTGTTCCTGGCTGCCACACAAACTTCCCTGGTATATCAGTACAACGGTACATTCCAAGAAGCATCTGTCAAACAAACAAAACAATGTCAAAATTGTCAGCCTTCAATCTCACCTCTATAGAATGTTAACCCTTAGGGCCCGGTTTAATATTGCACACACTCATATAGCTCAGTGCACAAAATGCACTTTTCAAAATCAAGCTTTAAAAATATTCTACATTACTATTATTTTATACTTTTATTAAGTTAATCAGAAATGTCAAAATTTCATTAGTTGTCTGAATTCTAAGCCTCAAGTTTTTGTCATGATGCCTCTATGTGTTTAGATGAAGAAAAAAAAAATCAATAGACTACATGCATAGTAGAATTTTTACTTATCACAGTCTGGGATATGTCAATGATGTGCAGCTACGTGGATTTTTATACAGTATTATTTTTGTGCAGTGTCAAATACTCACACTCATACCACTCTGCACACCCAATGCTTTTTACAGAATCAGGCTATAGAAAACTATTATAAACTTATATTATTTTATACTTTCATTGAGTTTATTTTTTACATCAGTCCTAATCATAACTATCAAATATTCATTAATTTGCAGAATTTTAACCCTTCAAATGCTAGGTTTTTGTAATGATGCCACTATGTTTTTAGACTAACAGAAATAATCACACACACAGACACAAAAAATGAATTATTTTCAATATACTACATGCAAAGCATAATTTTTTTCTCATCATCACAGCCTGGGATATGTCAACGATTTGCAGCAACACTGATTGCGACAGTGCACCTAGTGGAAATAGCATGCTTTGTCTCCATATGCCAAATATGGTAAAAATGACATCATCAGGTGGAAAATAGTAAAAATGACAAATTCCAAGTCAAAACCCAGAATGACACTTAGAAAGAATGAAAAAAGCGCATAAAATGCGCCAAACAGTCTAGAAGAGTTAAAAAGGTAGTCATGAACACTAACAGCACTGTAACTGTTAAAAGTGAAGTTCTAATATTTTGCTGATAATAATTCACATTTTTCAAAATAGATACTTATGCAATGATAACAATAAGCACTTCCTTGATCAAGGTTCGTACTGCTATGCTCTTTAAACATCACTTTTTCAGTCTGTGATGCAGGTTTTCTATTCAAAATCTTAACCCTACATATAACAATTAATAATGCTTTTTTTAACGTTTTAATTTCAATTTCTCCAACTATAAAAAATCTGTAACCTATACACCAAATTAAAAATAACTGTTTTAATGATGTGTCAACTAAAACACATGTCATACATCTATAACCTGGCGCCTTCTCCTCTAAATTTTGCCAAACCAGAATAGTAGTGGCTAATCTTAAGCCTCTCAAAGTAGCTAAGCTATGGAGTCCAAATCCACAAAAGGAGAAGCCTCTGAAGAAAACAGCTAATTTAATAGTGAATTGATAGATTTGTTTGCTTTCACTACCAATACTGCACAGCTGAAGTACCAAATAACTATAAAAAGCCCACTGCACAGAAGCCACCTCAAACATAATAATGAATGCTTATTTAGGCCTATTGGTAATGCTGATAGACTAATTCAGATTTACTAGGCTGTGTCTGTCTTTCTTTTCAGGCCAAAATATGCATTGCTCCAGACATGTTTTTTGGTAAAGCTTGCTTCTCTGATAGTGAAGTTTAAAATAGCCTGAATTTGAGGTGTAAAATAAAATTGGAGGATTGATTCAATGCACTCTTACCTTGCTGTCAGTCTGATCCCCCAGCTGAACCTTGAGGATCTCTGTAGCTTTCATATGTCCTGTGACAGCAGCCATAAACTCAACCAGGGCGGTTTTACCGCATCCAATAGGACCCTCAAGCAGCACGGGCTTCTGGGATGCTACAGCCAGCGCCAGTCTTCTCAGATTACGACAGGTTGAGTCCACCAGCACCAGATCTTTCTGGTTCCTCTGTAAAATAACATCAACATCAGGACCAAAATGATAGATGTCAGACTACTTTTTTGAGACAAACCAAAAGGTTCATACCTGCTCAGCCTTTCTAGGAACTATCCTGGGCAGGACAACACCACAGACTGCCACCACATTCTGGGAAAGGTCCTCTGACACCACTTGGCCGCGGGTAAACTTATTCGCTTTCTCTTGGCGCCACATCACAGAGCCCTGATTGGCTAACACCAGGGCTTTTTCTACCTCCAGCTGCTGAGTTTCTTCCAAAGCTCTAAAGAAGGAATAATGAAAATAGTATGACACTGACATGACCCTTCTCTGGTTTTATTCAATTACAATTTTGAGTGCAGCACTTTTACTTGTTATGGAGTATTTTACAATGTTTTGTTTTGGGGGTTTTTTTTTTTCACTTTTACACAAGCAAGAAATAGGAATACTTCTTAACCACTGATTGAAACAAAAAAAGTGACATAATACTCTCATATAAAGTTACATAATGCAAGGAAAAACAAAGATACATACTTAATTTTCATATGCAGGATTTCATCACCAGACAGCACTTTTCTCAGAAAGATGGTTTTCTGATTATCAGTCATGTGAGACACCAATGCTAAACACTGGGCAGTGTACCTGATAGAGACGATGAGAAAATACAACACATTTAGTTCTGTAGGCAAACAAGCAGAAAAATGTTGTATAAAAGCTATATTAATGCTGCAGTATTAACATCGATATAACAGCTAAATGTAAAAACACCAAGACATATATGGGAGGTATATGGGAATATATGGGATACTGTAAAAAAAATTAACACATTATGATGTTATCCAATGTTTTTGAAGGGATGTTTTTCAGTGCATATTGGTTTCCTGCTCATTGCCATCTTGGCAATTAATAGAGCGAAAAAGACGGTTGTTCTATTGTCCACCATTTCTGTTACTGTGTATAGTAATGGCAAAAAACTTGAAGTTATTACTTTTTGCTAACTAAGATTAGCTACCAATAGCCACTAGGAAAAAACAAAAGTACTATCCTCCTCCTCTGTTCCGTTTCCTTACTTCATAGTTAATAAGTTATAATAATAAGTTGAAGCAAATAAAAACTTGCCCTTTTCCACATTAAAAACTCTGGATACCATAAGTGTAGTTGTTAAAAACTGGTTAGATTTATAAACCCACAACTTGGCAGTTAGCTTTGTGCGTGTTTTACAAATGCTTACAGCTGGTTAGCTTGTTAGCTAACTAGACTTACTTGGGTGGCCACCCAGCAACCAACTGTACTTTAAACAGCTATCTACCATGTGCACTGTAAAACAAAAATATGCTTTTGTTGACAGCTAAATAAGTCCAACGTAGCATGACAATTAGCTAGTAAACACTTTATAACATTAATACCAGCTAACTTGCTAAATCAGCCTGCTACACATTAAGCTAGCTACCCGTTAAGTTAGCTCAACTTTCTTTTGCTGCATTCAAGCAACGTCAGAAAAACAGGAACAAAGACAAACCTGCATTTCACCTGGGTTAATTATTCCGTTTTGGCCACCAGAAACAAATTGTACTTCAAACACCTACCTACTATGTATACGGCAAAATAAAAATATAGAAAATAAAAATGATTTTGTTGGCTGCTAAATAAGTCAAAAGTAGCATGACTATTAGCTAGTAAAATGGTTTTAACATTAATACCAGCTGACTTGTTAATTAGCCTGCTAAACTTTAAGCTAGCGCCCCTTCACGTTAGCTTAACTTTTGCTGCAGTTGAGCAACGTCGGAAAAACAGGAACAAAGACAAACCTCCATTTCACCTGGGTTAATTATTCCAGGGCAGTTTAGCCATAACACCATATAAATGGTCTTTCTTTTCTCACATTATATGTAGCTGTTTGTCAACAAATAAAACCAAATACAAAAAAGCGTGTAACATTAGCTTAAGTTCAGTTTTTAACTTGAGTAAATTGGGGTCAGGGTTAAGGAATTTTTAGCTGAGTCAGTGATGGGAGCTTTGCAGCCATTTAGCCTCAATATTCATTTAATGAATTATTTTGTATTAAATATTTTTAAAATTAATTTAATGACAAAATAAAAATAATAATGTGACATGTCAAAATGCCTTCTGTGAAAAATTGTGGACCTTATTTGAGGAAAATAGTTCACCACAGTTAACACACTGTCAAAGCTGCATTATCATTACATATTATGGATTTGAAAAATGTACATCTTTACCAAAAAATGAGGACATCATTTTGATACTGATTAAACTACACTTAGTGTTCAAAAATGCCTAGATGGCCTTTCTCAAGCAAGTTTTAAGTTTCTGAAGCTGACTTTCAAAACAAATCAAGAAAAATATAATGGTTAACTAGAAGGCAGGAAAATTACATTTGTAAAGATTAGTATGCTTTTGAAATGCAACCAGTAGTAATGTCAATTCAGAAATAAAGCCAACTGCTTTGCTTTAAACTTTACAGAACTGCTCTACACCCACAAATACATCAAGAATACTGTTTTTGTATTTCCACCGAAGAAACTGTGGCTAAGGATTTGTTATTCCTTGTGGCCCATAGGTCTGAAAAGGAAGCAGGCACATACCCTCGAACCATGACATCGCTGGTGAGCAGCTGTGACACGCAGGGACTCCAGTCCCAGAGCATTCGAAACTTGGCACAATCGCTCTGGAGGAAACGCAGAGTGGCGCCCATGAGGTCACGCAGCTTCATCCTCCTGGGGCCATAGTGAACAGCCGAGGACTCTTCACTGGTGAAGAAGAGCCTCTGAAACACTGGAGGGGCATTGTTGAAGTACCTTGCAGCAAACCTTGTCAGAGAGAAATGATGAATTAGTCTATTTTGAGCATTTTTTCCTTTTTCTTTTGCTTTTCTATTACTCACAAGTCCCCCAACTTAGTGCAAATGCAGTGCTAAATCACTTGTGTGTCCCTTCAAAGGAAGAGTTTGGATTTCCGAAGTGGGACTGTATGGGGTATTCATCCATAGCCAATGTATTATATACAGTAGAAATCAGTTGGCCCCCCCCATACAGTGCAGAAGTTGATTTTACTTACAATAATCTTGGAAACTGACTGCCCTGGAAAATTAAAGTAATAGAACTATTTATCTTAATTCATGTTTACCTTATGTCTAATTGTGAAGTTTAGCTGTATTTACTTAATTTAGTGAAATTGTTGCAACTCAAAAATGACAATTGAAATGACCTTGTTCTTCTAAATGTTAGCACCGTAAGTAATGCAAGTTAGTCTAGATTTTTTCCACATGTTTAAGAAAATACAAATATGACTACTTAGTTTACAACCATACTTTGTAAGGGCTGCTGCGGCACCTACTAGAAGTGAAAAAAAAAAAGATGTGATTTGGCACGAACCCAGTAATTTTGACTCCTTTAATCTTGACGCTCTGTGCTAAAACCTAGCTCTAATACCTTTGTTACTTAATTTCTATTGTGCTAATAGGGTGCAAATTAATTGGTTTAATTTGTTAACTTGAAGGTAGCAAGATGAATGGCAGACAACTGAGTATATCCAATATCCATGTATTCTTATGCAGCATGCTCAAGTCAGCATCATCATCTTCAGAGGTCAGGGTGAAGAGAGTAGAGTCCACTTACGCCTGTGCATCAGGACTGATGCAGAGGAGCTTGCTGAGGGCCACACACAGCCGCTCGTGGAGATCATGGTTGATCCTGCCACCAGCTTTGACCCTCTCTGCGTTCCGCTCCAACAGGTCCAAAACCAGCGGCCGCAGGTGTCGAGCTATCAGCAAAGTATAATCCTTTTCCAAAAGCAGCTGAGCCACACACTCCAGAATACACTGTCTGTCCTGCTGGCTCCATATCTGAGAATTCAGACAGGAAAGGTCCAAAAGTGAAACATTGATGCAAATCAATATATCTAATATATCAGCGGTTATACTCAACTTACAGCCCAAGGGCCAAATCTGTCCCCCCCGACCCCCTCGATGGGATGCCGGGTGGCCCCCCAACCATTTTCTAGTTGACAATAAAACTAAAGTGATATACACTGGGAATACATTTTGTACTTTTAGTATACACGAGATACCAGAGTGCATAAAACAGCATCAAAATAGAGCTTGTTTATCAAAAAAGTGCCAGTGGAGGATCCCCCACACCCTCCGACAGAGGTCCTAGCAAAGTCCATAGTGTCCTAAAATGCTAGAAATATCCCCAAATCCTAGAAATGTCCTAAAATTTAAAGAAATGTCCTCAAAGCCTGAAAATACCCTAAAATGCTAGAAACATCCCTAAATCCTAGAAATGTCCTAAAATGCTAGAAACATCCTAAAATCCTATAAACGTTCTAAAATCCTAGAAAAGTCCTAAAATCTTATAAACCTCCTAAAATCCCAAATACCCCCAAATCCTTGAAACGTCCTAAAAGTCTTAAAAACACACCATATAATCTTAAAATATATCCTAAATTCCAATATATGCCCTAAAATCCTAGAAACATGTGTAAGGCAGCTGTGGCTGGCCCCTGGCCTCTTGTCATTTTGCAAAAGTGCCCCCAAAGCAAGTTAAGTATCCCTGATTTACATTCTTGGGGTTAACAAAGCTATAGATCAGATTTAATGACAGAAAATACTCTAAAATGTTGTCTCTTGCACTGTGCTTACAGACATGTGCAGGCAGGGTGACTGCATGCTGCACACAGAACACGTTTAGAGCCTCAGTGTGAAAATAAGACAATCCAAACACAATGTGATACTCTATACAACCCAGAAATGACCGTGTCTTACCTGTTTTGACAGATACTGATTCAATTCGTTGTGACTTTTGTCAACATGTCTGGATATGGTACCCAGTGATGACAGGCTCAGTTCTAAATTCTCCATCGTTTCATTTGTCGCCTCTGGAGGAGCGATCTACGGCGAAAACAAACTCGCGCGATCTATAAACAAATATCCTGATTTGCTGTTATTAAGCCAAACTGTGAGGTTCATCACGCGCTTGTCTGTCTCGAGGTTGTATCACAACACACATGCACGTTCCCGTCACTGGTGTTAAAAATCCTGTCCACATGTGAGTGAAGCGCAAATCCTTCCGGGTCGCTATGACGTCGCGCTGGGATGACGTAGCCGGGCAGCGACTCGGTGCAACTCTCCCCGCCAGAGGAGCAACTTTCGCTCGAGCGACCAGCCTTTTTTGCTGCTGTATAACGCTTTCCTTGATGTCAGTTGGCTGTCGGGGATTGTAAACTGCTGAGAAGAACCGCGAATCGCTGTACAGTTGATCTCCTTTGGGATTTGAGTCGTGTTTTTAGTATTTTTTAAAACGGAGGAGCAGCGAGAACACACATACGGCTGTCAGACCGCGGGAAAATGTCGTTACTTCCTGTGCAATGAAGTCTTGGCGCGACATTATAGTTGTAAACAACAAGAGGACACTTAACAATACGCAAACAGGCAAGTCAACCAATTTATAGCTAGCTGGTGCAATATACTTTAGTCTGATCGGTTCATAGTGCTAACATTAGCATCCATAGCTCAGCCGCTGAACACTTTCCCCGATATTTACCTTCAGTCCAGTGAAGTTACAGCCAACGATGTTTCAACTTCACAGACTCGAGCTTGGATATAGGCCTCAATTAAGTATGCTTTAATGTAAATGATATTACTTTCACTCTGTTTTTTGTACCACCAACTCAAGTGTAAATTTCAGGAGCACTTAAAGTCGTGAAACATTAGAGTTTAAGACTTTAAAACAGGACGAAAGTAGCAACAGTAACGGTAATGTTAGATTGAGCCCGAGCTTACAGTGTATCAAATTAATAAGGTCACGGACAGAAAGCTTAAAATAAAGCAATGTTCAGCCAAAAATAGTCGACACAAATAGGAAACTCAACAGTACATTAGCTACTTTTTAACCCAGCATTGTTGTTGAAAGGCTTTGTCTTTTGTTGTCTTCTTTGTTGGACAGTAGTGAACAAAAGACGATCTAAAAAGACCACCATGTCAATCGTGCTAACAGCACAGCGAATAGCCCCACTTTGTCCATTACAGATAACAGCACTTAACCCTCCTTTGAAACCTAGATCGATATCTGTTTTCTTGTGCTACGTTCAGTCACTTTGCGCCGGCATTTACACCTTTGAAACATGAGCAAAATGTTTGAATTATTTTGAATACAGCTAAAAATGCAACGACCATCTTGTCAAGACATGACCTGTCAATCTCAAGAAAGTGGGAAAAGCAAGAAAATTAACTTGGGAAAAAAAAAAAAACAGAAAAGAGAGGGTGAGAAAATTATTATTCTAAAAAATGGGGAAAATGCCCAGGAAACTACATTTAACATTAACTACGTTAACATTTTAGCACATTTTCCAAGTAAGTTCCGTGTTGTTGTTTTTTGTTTGATGTTATATTTTTTTGCCTTCACATATCTGAAAGAAATTAAGCCAGTTTGCTCAGGTTTAAAAAGTATACTAACCTCATACTTTCTATATATAAATATATATATATGTGTGTGTATACATACATAAGGGGTGTTAAACAAAAATATTTAAAGTTTAACAAATGTCCAGTGTAGCCTGATGACACCATTTGGGTTATTTCCAAGGCTTCTCTGTAGCTGCTGAAGAAATTACAGACTGAGCAGTACTGTCCATGATTGGTTCACTGGCCTTTCTATGTAAAATTGGTGGATTGCCGCTATAAGATTGTTATATATCAAATCTGTTTTTTGGATAAGGATCAAATAAATGTGTTGTGATTCACTGTGGTACTGTCTCTGCTTTCAGTGTCTCTATCAGCCAGGTATTACAGATTGATCTTTAGTCTTTGTTAGGTGTGTTTTGGCTGATGTTTGTAGAGTTGTAATGTAACTATTGATTTTTCTTTGGTCTTGCAGTCAGGAATTCCTGTAGACACTAAGCGGCAGAGATACTTGGAAGAATGGAGAACATGGACACCAATCACGCTCCTGGTCGTAAGTTGAATTATACATTGACACACACAAAGTTCCATTAACATTTATTTGTGTTTTGGGAGGTATTCTAGTTGTTTCTTTTTTGTTTCTTTGTTGTTTTTTTCATTTTCAGGTAATTTTCATGTGTTTTTTTTTACTTATTTCTTGCACATTTCTGAGTCATTTCTTTTTGTTGCTTATTTATGCTACTTTCCATGTTTTTGTAAGAAATCAGGCCAATTTGATTAAGTTTAAAAGGGTTAAACCATTAGATGTTTGAAATTATTTCAGTGGAGAAGTGTGTTCCCAATCAACATTCACCCATATTTTGCACTCAAACTCTGTCTTTGCTACTCAGTGCATTTTGACCTAAGATTTAAGATAAAAATGGGTAGAATGTAGAAGGACATAACTTATGACATTCATTTATAACACGTGCATAATATCCACAGCTTTGGTACCTGATGTCAATGAAGACTCTGTGGATATCTATGATGGCCTCGATTTCAGCAACAATTCAGGTAAAATCCTGTGTGAAAAGTTAAAGAGTAATGCTATTAAAAAAAAGGTTGATTATGACTGCACATAACTGATGATAGAGATGTATAATACATGTATATTATCCACAGCTTTGAGGCCTGTTATCAGTGAAGATTCTGTGGACATCTATGAAGGCCTGGATGACGGTTTTAAAAGCAATGCAGGTAAAAGTTATTGTGAAACAGTTCAACTATAAATACTACTTATAACATTATGGATTTCTTGTGAGAGTTTGTAATTGTATCTGATTTGTCTCATTTTGGTTTATTACAGAAAAGTCCTCTCCAAAGGCTTCGGAGCTGAAGGACTCAATGGATCTTTATGAAGAAATCGTCACAGAGGAACAGCAGAGCAGAGAGGCATCATACACAGAGGTGAGTTGCTGTGTACTTATGTGTCTTTTCTCTCTGCTGACCTGTTATAATAGGCTTGTCATAAGGTGGGTTTGCGTAACCCTCAAATTGTGAAAATTGAAATTGCAAATATGAAATAGCCAGGATCTCCAGTTAGAGCAATAGCCATAAATTTGAACGTGTATTACCTCCAAAAAAAGTGCAAAGTATAACATATGAGGAGGAATTTTACTGCCCTGAAATATTTTCAAACTTTTTATCTTTCATCAGGATGATTGTGAGGTAAACCATAGAAATACAGTGTTCATGTTACAAAGTCCTCCACCAGTAAATGTTTGCTTGGCCATCGCAGGGCCTTGCTGGATGAAATTGCATTGTGTTGGAGCAAAAGTTGAGCCAAGGTCAGCTTATTGCCAATCGAGCCCTCTGCATCACGACCCCTGCTGAGAGCACAGATGAAGGGCTGCATGTCACAAACGCAAACCTTGTGCTGCAGGCTGGGGCAGCATTGTTGGATATAAGTGTGGGGGAAGTTTAGAGTGAAAAGCAACTACAATAGATTTCCTCTAACGAACAGCTTGGTGTGAATTGTTCAGTACGGAGTTAACCTTTGTTCATTATTCAGTGTCAAACTCAACATCAGTGTGTTAAAGGGTATAACAATTGTATAATGCTCTAGAGGCTTAGCAGATGTCACCATGTCCTGAGATGTAGAGTGCCGCTTTTTGTTAGCAGACTACCTCACAGTCCTTTTGTTTTTGTCTGTTTGCAGTTGAAATCCAGATTCCAAGCAGCTCAAACCCTCATTAAAGAGTTGCGCAGGAGATTGGAGCAGATGGAGATTCAGGTTTGTTATAGCTTCCATCTTTTTCAGCTGTTTGAAAAAGTTAGGCATTATTGCTTAAATATGGTTAGGCTTCATACAGAATTGAGGAAATATATTAATATGATATAACATTTTAGATACGCTCTACCATTTACCTTAATACAATAATACCATTGCAATCACAGGACTTAGATTAATTCATTACTGCTTTTCTGGAGCTTCACTGCTTCATCAGAATTACAATAACATTGGTTATTGCAGTTATTTCTGTTATTTAGTTGGGTAAAAACCTTTTTGCTGCAGCTCCATCCACAGCACTACATTGCTTAGCTTTCATGCTGGTGTTGTGGGACTGTACTTTAGTCATCAGTGATTGTAACTGATGAACAGTCCATATCTTTAACTAATAAGGGGAGCCAGTGCGGCAACTAGGAGCATGCGCAAAATGCCTAGGCCAATTACGGTCTGACTGGGGTTGCTACATGACGGAGAAAACCGACTTTCAAATGCATTATCTGGGTGTGTTGGTCCAACTTCAAGAAATTCTACTTAGTACAATTTAAGTCCAGTTGTAGTCAGGCTCACTAGATAGTTCTCCTTTTTTAACATTACGTTAATATACTGTCTCTCTTTCTCTCAAACCAGAATACTGGGTTGAACACTGAGAATTGCTGTCTCAAAAAGAACATCTCTGCACTTTTACAAACGGCTAGACAGGAGGTTACACGAAAAGATGCTGAAATTCAGAGGTTAAACCAACAGTAAGTATTTTTTTAAATAACTGGTAACTCGTTTCGACTGTATTATCTGTTTATCAATAACCCATAGGACTGTGTGTTAATATAATTTATGTAATAATACATAATGAGATAATAAGTATGAACTGTAATACAGAAAGCTTGTTATTTCTTTACCACTGTGGTCTATAGATAAAAAGCTACCTCTACTGATTGGATTTATGTTAAATGAGTAATCACTTGACAAATTTTGTTTTCTCCAGGTCAAACAGAGGTCGCCCTTATCACCATTCTCACATGAATAATCTACGGGATCAAAATTCCTCCAATTGGACCTCCACAGGCAGCTCCATGAGTAGGCCACCTCCTCATCACCTGCCTCCTAATCACCCGCCTCCTCCACCGCCACCGCCTCCATCATCCAATCCTCCTCCTCCTCTTCCACCTCTACCACCACCCAGCGAGGATCATCCTCCAAGAGATCCTCCTCAACCCTGCAGGAAAGAAAGCAATAGTTCCACCCATCAGCCCAGTGGATCCAGCAGGAAATCCAGTAAAACTTCATCAATGCGACATAGTGACTCAGACAAACACAAGTCTAAGCACAGAGAGGAGAAAAGTCAAAGTCAGAAAGCGTCTGAATCAACAGAAAGGAGACATAGAAACAGTTCAGATCCCAGCAAGGACGGTCATACCTCTGAGAAAAACAGGTCTCACAAAGCAGACAAAGACACAGGACGGAGATATGACTCGAGGTCATGTAAAAGCAAGAACTACCCTAATATTGAGGGACACCACAGGTCAGACGGAGTTAAAAGCCCTCCACCAGAGGTTTCACCTAGTGCAGTTGATGTCAAGAAAGGGAGAAGTCGAGAATGGAGACACGATATGGCCAAAATATCCACATCAGACTCCGAACATAGTGCAGCTCACAGCTCTAAAGAGAGCCACAGCCGAGATCACAGAAAAATCAACACCAGTGACAGACACATCAGAAGTTCAGACTCAAAGGACAGAAAAAAGTCCTCTTCAAATCAACATGCTGAGCGCTCCAGAGAGTCCTCAAAAGAGAGAGGAGGGGATAGACTGTCAAGGGATCATCAAAGGAAGGAGGATAGACAGCGTGAAGATGAGACCAGCAGAAAGCACAAGAGGAGCACTCCGTCGGAGACAAGCAGAGAGCGTGAGAAAGCAAGACTGAAAGAATCCGAGCAAGGTAAAGATGTCAAAGAAAGACGAGAAAAGACACAAGAGGCCTCAAAAAGATCATCAGAGGAACTAAATATTAGTGAGAAAATCTCTGTAGAGGAAAATAGTCCAAACAGGAAGCTGTGTTTCATGGAAACACTGAATCTAACCCTTTCACCAATTAAGAAGCCAGGGTTGCCCATCGATGCGAGCCAGGGTGGCGTCACACCAGGGGACAAGGTAGTTGACAATGGACCAGATGATGAGACTTCACAGCCAAACTTTGAGGACATGTGTGTGATTGATGAAGTTAACAGCAGTGAATTAGAAGCAGGGTTAGCAGAGAAAACCCCCGAAACACCAAGCTCTGAAAGGACACAAAAGAGGTGTGATGACGTGAAAGATGCCCTGGAAAAGGACCAGACAGAGACTGACAAAGAACTTGAAGACAGTTCAGTCCAAACTACCTCAGTTCATAACCAAGGCCCAGATACTCCAGGGAATCAGATGGCTGAGCATCTCCCAACAGCATCACAAGAGATTACTTCTCCAGAAAAGAAAAACGTTTCAAGAAATCATGAGGACAAAACCATACTGGACTCAGACAGCCAAGTAGATGATTGTAGACCTCGGGAGACTACTGATGGTGACTGTGATATATCTAGAAGCATTTCTGAACAGCACATGGCCAATTCTTCAGAAACAATAAATCCTGGAAATAATATTAATCAATCTGTAGAACTGAAGTGTGGAACTCCTAAAACTACAGAAGAGAAAAGTCTCCCTGCCAATTCAGTTGAAGAAGATGCAGATGCTTCACACACAAGGGAAAATCCTGTAGCCGAAGGTGTTCCTAACAAGGCCAACCACAAAAGTCCAATTTCTCCCACTGTTCTACCTCAGAATGGTCAACAAGGACCTCATGCCTCTACTTCCATTCCCAAGAAAGCTGCTTGTCCCTTGCAGGATGGTCCTAAAGATGCAGATGCTGTATCAAGTACGATAAGCCTTGAATCACTTCCACAGGAAGGGCTGAGTCTATCTGAGGCAATATATATTTTAACACAGACAAATGAAGACACCAACGACAGCAGCAGCATCGTAAATGAGCCAAGCTCTTCCACCAGCTGTATCGCTGTGTCCAAAGTAAGCAGTACGACAGAGGATGCAACATTGCCAGAGAAGTACAGTGACCTCACTCTGACTCCAAAGAAGAGCGACACTCCTAGAAAGAGTCATGGGAATAATGTTGAGCCTTCCAGCTCTGTGCCATTAGTCCATGATGAGGACTCCATGATGCACACACTGAGCAATCTGAAGAGAATCCCTGATGCTATCAGCCCGCTAAGGAGCCCAATAAGGGTAACCAAGAGAAGTCATCTTCATGTTCATGGCAAGCCAGGTCATGTCAAGAGCCTTCAGAAAGGTAGAGTTGGCCTTATTAATGAAAAAGGTCATTGCAAATTAAATCTTACAAATACATACTTCCAGTCATTTAGAGTGGCTGTGGTTGCTAGCCAGTTTTTAAGGGTATGCTACGTTGTGGGCATAAATGTAATGCAATGATCAGTTCCAAACAAAATATCTCTCCTGAGGGTGTACTACACAGCAAGTATCTCTTGAGTTAAAGTTTTGAAGTTTCAGTTTGAGGCCAAATCAAAAATTAATTTTATTGATCGAATATTACCTGTGATAAATGCCAGTAGACTAATCCATGTTCTGATTGGGGTTCTGTTAGCTGTAATATACCAACAGTGTAAAATGAACTTTGGCAAATCAGGACCAAGTAAGAAAACATAATCCAAAGTGGTAGCGTTGTGGTGGTTTGAAGGAATTTTACCAAATGTAATGTGCAAGAGATTAATGTTATAGTGAACTATATATAATATGACCTATTGTTTAAAGAAAGCTTATTTTAGAGCCAGCATGGACAAATGGACCAGAGAAGAATACAACACATTCAGTAATTCAGTCAGAGTAACAACCACCTTGCAAAAAGAATAAAAATTCACACTCAGATTTTCTGCATCACTGGTATAGGTTCCTGTGGCAAAAGCCCCCAAACACAATACATACAGTAAGTGCGACTGTAATTGCACAGCTTTGTTCGTTGGTATTTCCAATGTAATGTTACGTTACAGCTCAACAAGATTTCATATGTGTCTTATTTCCTCAGCTGAGGAAATAAGACACATATATGACAACCAAGGATTTAATGAATGCAAATAACATCAGATGCCGTCTTCAAAATATTCAAATGGCAGCAACCTTTTAAATACAAGATACAGATCCTTCACAAGACAAACAATCTTCACAAGAACTTGTTATAACGAGTTATATTAAAGATAATTATGAGATGCTAAATGTCATTATAAACCTGTTTGCTTTCTCTCTCCCATGCAGATTTCTCCAGCACAGCTCCTGATGCCAATATAAAGAAGTTGGATATAAACAAAGAAAATAAATATCCAGGCTCCCCTCTAAAACATGAAACGCAAAACTTGGTGGACAAAGTATCTGACTTACCTTCAAATCTCTCTGACACTGACCTTGAGGAAGGGGAAATCTTAAGCGAAAGTGATGAGATGGCTGCAGGTTCTCCCGCTCCAGCAAACAAGAGGGCGAAATTAGCACGACCAGGCAGAAGTATACCGAGTCCTAAGTCTGTGTTGAAGAGGAAATCTGAAGAAAGGTGCGTTGCATCGAAAGAAACAATTAAAACAGCAGGTTTAGCGACGAGAAGTCCAAAGAGTCGTTTTAAAACAGTCTCTCCTGCAGCAACCAAAGCTTCTTTTTCAACCATAGAGGAAGTAATGGAGACATTTAAGGTGGTTCGTACTGAGGTCCGAAGAAAGTACATGAAGCTCCATAAAACCTTTCCCAAGAAGAGCTTCTATGGTATGATGGAGAATTTCCAGCAGTCTTTTTTAGAATTTGTGGATGGTGCACATTTTGGTCTAATTTGCAGTCAGGCAGGCGAACTGAAATCCAAGCTGAAGAAATTGATTTCATGCGTGTTTAGCAAAGTATCAAATAATGGCATTGTAAAACGCATCTTTGAACAGCAGGCAGTCGATCTGAAGCAGAGGTTGTGGGACTTTGTAGACGTCCAAGTTGAGTACTTGTTCAAGGACATTTACGCGGCGTTGAAGAGCCTTTGCAAACCAGCAAGAGCTCAGGCTGAGGATAACAGGTCCAGGGAAAATGAGAAGGTATCTAAACAGCCTCCTGCAAAGAAACCACAGTGTCAAAAGGAAGCACAAGCGGCTCCGACCAGCCTGAATCGGATCAAGTCTTGTGCTGTGGTGCCTTACAAAACAGGCCTTGGAAGCAGAGGGAAAGATATCAGAATCACACAGGGGGAAAAAGACAGCAATGTTGAGCGGCATCCAACAAACTGCTTAGATAAACAAACTGTAGACTTCCTCCCTTCCAAAGCTGTTCCTTCAACCCCAGAAAAAAGTAACATATCTTCTTTGGTCATCTCTCAGAATGGCTCTTTGCTTGACAGAACTGACTTTGAGCTTCTCACAGAACAGCAAGCCTCTAGTTTAACATTCAACTTGGTGAGAGACACTCAAATGGGAGAAATCTTCAAGTGTCTCCTGCAAGGATCAGATTTATTGGAAACCAGTGGCATGCCTGGCGACAACACAGCCTGGTCCCTCAGTACGCCAAGGAAAGATGGTGAGAGACTTATCAGCATCACCACTCCAATTAAATTTGACTCTCCATCTAAGCTGCTGTCCCCAACGAAATTTGAAACTCCCTCAAAACTTATCGCAACATGGTCCAGCATTTCACCTCGCAAGATGTCATCCCCGAGACCCAAAGATCAGATCCAGCTAAATCCAGCTTTGTTTGATGAAAGTTGCTTGTTAGAAGTGCCATCAGAGAATAGAACAGCGGCTTCACAAAAGTCATATTCTATTCTAGCTGAAGACCTGGCAGTCTCTCTCACCATTCCGTCTCCTCTCAAGTCTGACAGCCACCTGAGCTTCCTGCAACAGCCGAGCATGCCCCTCATGTCCACTCCAGACAGCGTCATCAGCGCTCACATAAGCGAGGACGCTCTGCTGGATGGGGAGGACGCTTCAGAGCAGGACATCCACCTTGCCCTCGACACGGACAACTCCAGCTGTTGCTCGAGTACCAGCAGCGAAGTTCTCGCCACACCTTTCGTGTTCAAGCCCGACCTGCCGATGCAGGCACTGGTGATGGAGAGGTCCAACGATCATTTCATTTTGAAGATTCGTCAGGCGGCCTCAGGCATCAATACCACGCTCATTGCTGATGATAGCTTAAGTCAAACACTAACAGAAGCAGATCAGCAACTTGGAGAAGATAAGGTAGAAGGTAAAGACGGTCAAGCAAACGCTGTTTTATTGGACAAGTTGCAGAACGATTCTCCTTTAAATGCTTTGCCCTCAAACGCTGTATCTCCAGAGAAAGGTCTCTTAGGAATCTGTAAGACTGCCACTGATAGAGATAAACATCTCACTCAAGATGACAGCGTAACACTAACAAAAGATCCATCCAAAAAAAAGGATTTGTCACCTCAACAAAATACCTCAGACGCTGTGAATTTAAAGAAACTGTCAGGATCCCTAGAAAATAAGCCTAAAACTACTCCTCCAGACAGCATTCTGCACAACGAAGCTCAAAGCTTTGATCATTCTTTTGGACAGATCAGCCAAGCAACCAGCAAGAAAGATATCACAGTCACGGCTGACAAAAACCCAAGTACAACATGCCACAGAGAACAAGACAAGAAAACTCAAAGTCCCTCAAAAGCTCAAAAGTCTCAGAAAAGGATCAGTGGCTCTGGATCGGTGGTGTCAGATACCAGTGCACGTCACCCCGTCGAAAGCTCTGAAACCAAACAAAGGAACCAAGTGTCATCACAACGTGTTTCAGACTCTGGGAGGGATGAAATGGAGGTGTCAGAATCAGAAAGAAATCTCATCATTGCGGACGACATAAGCAGCACACCAGAGAAAGACCGAAGGGATTGTGACAAAGGTAGAAAACGGACAAAGAACCACAAGAAATCAAAAGCCAAGCGGTCCAGAAGAGAGGAAGAGGAGAGGACAGAAGAGATGGGGTCCGACTACAAGACAGACGATTGTGATTCCAAATCGTCCCCATCATCGCTTTCCCCTAGCAACCTCTACGCAAAGAATGTCATCAGGAAGAAGGGCGAGGTGGTGATGGCATGGACCAGGTCAGTTGTTGGTTTGAACATTGACTTTAGATACTGTTGAGTACATCTTGCTGACAGTACATCTGTATTTTGACTTCTGTAAGATTATTTTTGGTTGAATAATCTTAATTTGTGGTATTGCTTCTTTTACTCAAGTTAAGAATGTGAATGCTTTCTTCACTGCTGCCTTTACAACATTAGGTCAAATAAGACGAGAACTAAGCCTCTTTTTTTTCTTCTTGTTGACTCAGTATGTTGATGCCTGAAGAACTTTGTTTTTTTTTCCAACTGCTTAACTTTGAACTGAGCAAAATGCAATCTAGTTATTCTGCATAAACTTGGAACAGGAACAAATCCTAAATTAGAAAACACTGGTGAATGTAAGAATCTTTGTAAAAACTGCTTTAGTGGATTCTAAGTAATGTCTTCTTAAGAATGGTTGTGCTCATAACCTGCATTATTCTTCTGCCAGGGATGAAGATCGAATTATTCTGATTGAACTGCAGACAAAAGGTGCTTCACGTGAGACTTTCTCTGCCCTGTCGGAGAAACTTAACAAGCCATCAGGGCAGGTAAGTTAATCTCTATTCTTTTATTTTACAATTCCATGATCTGGTTTTACAGGCACATACAATAAATGTAACTGTTTTTTTTTTCTTTTCTCAGATTGCTCACAGATTTCATCAGCTTATGAAGCTTTATAAGAAGCAGGAGAAGATGGACACTTGATCGCTATGATGGTGTTAAATCTAATAGTCCTTGTGTTAGAGCATTCCCAAACATACTGTTGCACCAACACAGTTATGATGACTATGTTCATGTGACACAGGGTGGAATTTAATGTCCCTGGGGTCACAGGTTCAATCCCCACATAGGCCACACTGTCTAGCAACTGCCACCATCAACTGATCACAAATATTAGCAGAAGTTTTGGTCAAACCTAGTTGTTTTCTTATTTCAGAGGAATGTCGTAAATCCAGTCACTGTCTGTGAATGTATGTTATTCTGGGTACTGAACTGGACCTGTTCTTGCTGATAGAAAATAATTCAAACTGTGAAAAATAAGGATTCAGTGATAATGACTGTTCCTCAGCACAACTGACGAGATAGACTGATGAGAACAGTTAGTTAGAAAATATTGTTTTTGATGCACTTTTTGGTTTTTAAGAATCCTCACTGCAGTCACTACTTCAATGTTGTTTCTGAAACAGATATCCGGGCCTCACAGTAGCACATAACTGTCCCCAGTGCAGCATCCACACATACTTTGCAGGGTTTGCAGATATGATACATTGCAAAAACGGTGGTTTCAGTAAGTCCTCAGCTTACCTCTACTCATAAATGTATGTTTTTCTTTTCTCGGTATATTTGAGAGAAACTGCCTTAAGACTAAGATTGTTCCACTGCAAGTACGCTCAAATGTTCCTCAATCAAGTGGCATTTTTAGTTCCTAAAATTACTGGATGCTCACTGACAAAAACTTGAAGTATCACTCATCAGTAAACCACCAGCAGTGGAACTGATGGGACCCTGAGGTTGGACCTTTTTAGTATAATTCTGAAATTTTGGATCTTATTTTAATGGATGTATTCATATCTGGGGGAAGAGCTTGAAGTGTTTGGTTGTTAAAACGTTTACATGTCCGATTCATGTACAAGGACAGTACATTTATCTATTAATACAAATGAAACCTTTTATCCATGGGCCTTATTGGCTTTGTGTTTGATTCATCCTGTCACTAAACAGAATGGAATGCAATATTGTGAATATTGTGTGTAATTCTTTAGTGTAAATAAAGTTTTATTTATTTATGCTAGAGTATGTTTGTATTCCTTGTATTTCAAAAATATTAAGAACTAATTGGAAATCATTTAAAATTATTGTACTGCATTGACTGAATAAAGTACCAAGTCTGTTATGTTGCACCAAATATTGCTGTGATACAAATATCCATAAAGTGGGCCACAAAGTATGGAAATAGGGGCCAGTGCCTAGAGGGCACCGGCAACTTGCTAACAGACATTGACATGAAGTTGAGGACAGAAGCAAATGGAGATAGTGCCAAATTTGATTGTGCCAGATTTTTCATGTATGTACTCAGTCTAAGTCTTTGACTCAATCAATCAAAGCTTTATTTGTTTTTGGCTAAACATCAGGCAGTAAAAGTCGCTCTATATAGAAATATACGGATGTCCTACCTGAGCATTTTATCGATTTAAAGTATAGTTATATATAGTTGAAATCCTATCTATGTACATTAGTATTATTGCCAAAGTGTACTTCAAGTATCAGAAGTAAAATTACTCTTTGCAGTGACATATCAAAACTGCTATCATTTTATATAACATTATTTGATTGTTAACACTGATGGATAAACTTGTTTTGCAGCTGTTAGTCTGAGTTGCTTTTATAAACAGTTACCAGGTTTTTTTGACATCCTCTGCAATGGTATTTTCAGGTGATTATACACGAAAGAAGAGATATTTTATTCCATTTCTGCCATTATACTCCCCCAAATCCTCCACACTGCTCCTTTAAGTAGTGCACTTGAGTAAAATGTACCTAAAGTTATGAAAACCATGTGCATCAGTGTGCTGCTATAACAGCCACCACCTGGCTTCATTGATTTGCTTCCATTCAGCCATAAAAGCATTAGTAAGGTCCGACACTGATATTGGGTGATAAGGTCTGGTTCACACTGTTCCAGTTTAGGTCAGGACTGTGCAGCCCAGTCAAGTTCTTCCACACCAAACTTGGAAAACAATTTCTTTATGAAGCTGACTTTGGACATGTTAATAAGTGATAAACTGTTGACCCGAAGTTGAAAGCAAACTGATGCGCGCTATTTTGCTTCATAAGCAAGAAAGTTGTACACATTGTGCATGCCTGTGTATTGACATCTGAGTTGGTGCTATTTTCAGAGCACTGTCCTGTTAAAAGTGTCCGGGTAGAACTAACCTCAGGGCATCATAGTACCATGTGGTGGATCAATGGCTTCACACTGGAGTCCTAGTTTGCAACAGCATCAAAATAGTGTCAGCCCCACTGCACAGTGGGGTCTTATTTGTCTTCGAGGGACCACAGATGAGCCCTGATGTCTCCACAAATGCTATTTTATATTAGCTCTATGCTAAAGCTCATGAAACAAGGACCTTAGAAAACATGTAAGTAAAACCATTTTTATTGAACTTCTGACTTTGCATTTGATGGAAAACCTACAAACATGTTGATATATGTATATCCATACAGCAATTTCAAACTACGTCTCTATTCTTTGACAGATGATAATGTGACAGAAGATGGGGGATTGGAACTTATTAGGAAGTATTTTAGAAGAGGTCCATATTCATTCCACCATCGTGGGAAAGATCTGGCTCACCATCCTCTTCATTTTCCGCATGCTTGTGCTCGGCGTTGCCGCCGAGGACGTCTGGGATGATGAGCAGAGTGAGTTTGTTTGCAACACGGAGCAACCCGGCTGCAAGAATGTGTGCTATGACCAGGCCTTTCCCATCTCCCTCATCCGGTACTGGGTGCTGCAGATCATCTTTGTATCCTCCCCGTCTCTGGTCTATATGGGACACGCATTGTACCGTTTGAGGACCCTTGAAAAGGAGAGGCACAGGAAGAAAGCCTGTCTGAAAGCTGAGCTGGAGGGGACGGACCCAGTCCAAGAGGACCATAAGAGAATTGAGCGAGAACTCAGGAAACTAGATGAACAGAAGCGAGTGCGGAAAGCTCCCCTTCGAGGCTCATTGCTGCGCACATATGTTTTCCATATCTTAACCAGATCTGTGGTGGAGGTTGGTTTCATTATAGGTCAGTGTGCTCTGTACGGCATTGGACTGTCCCCTCTGTACAAATGTGAGAGGTTGCCTTGCCCCAACAGTGTTGACTGTTTCGTGTCCCGGCCAACTGAGAAGAACATTTTCATGGTTTTCATGTTAGTGATTGCTGGAGTTTCTTTATTTCTCAACCTCCTGGAGATTTTCCACCTGGGTGTGAAGAAGATCAAACAAAGCTTGTATGGATACAAATACGGAGACGACGAGAGTGTGTGTAGGTCAAAGAAAAACTCCATGGTGCAGCAGGTTTGTGTGCTCACAAACTCCTCTCCACAGAGGTTGATGCAGCTCACACAGATGACCTGCCCTGTTGTGCCTGATGCTCATCGGGAGTCCCTTTCTTTGAATGTGGCCCCTCAGAATAAGGAGGGGTCCAATGGCTCCAACCTGCAACACACATACCAGCCAAGTCAAGCTGACACGCAGCAGCTGGGGGTGGTTATGGAGCGACGCAACACTTTGGACAACAGGAAGCCCTCGTGCAGCAGCGAAGAGTCAAACGAACCCCATGTCTCCGGCCGGCCCCAATACGCTGGACCTCGACCCACGCTCATGGCGAGCCACATGGAGATCCCAGCTGCCCTGAGGAACCCGCAGAGGAAGCAGAGCAGAGTGAGCATTTGTAAGGAGCTCAGTGACATGAGCGACTCTCCAGAGAGCGACCACTTCCCCACAGCCAGGAAGTGCAGTTTTATGTCCCGAGGATTGTCTGAGGGTAAGCTGGCCACCCCGTCTGACAGCTGTGATTCTCAGAGTGGAACAGATGTGGAGGCCCAGCACCTCAACCAGATAGAGAGTCCAGCAATAACCCCGCCGCCTCCAGCAAGCGGCAGGAGGATGTCCATGGTGAGAACATGAAATGGTCTATCCATATTAATCTTATCTTCCCTTAAGCAGCAAATGTCTGATAGTATATATGGTATAGCTGAATACATCGATGAAGTAGTACAATACATTTCAAGAGTAATTTAATAGCAGGTTAAAAATTATTGCTTCAAGTATGGATAATTCAAAATTCCCTCCCCCACCCCTCCAAAAAAAACCCAACAAAACTGACAGAAGCTGATGGCAGCATTACAAGAAAGGGAAATGCCTTTGACATGTAATTGACAGTAAGCCCTGACCCCCCAGCTGTGATTGAACCGTTGATTGCTTGTTATTTTTGTATGGAAGTCCCCATTTCAAAAGCGCAAAAAGGTCCTGTATAACTGCTGATGAAAACTAATAACAGGGCTTTGCATTTAAAATTAGTGTTGACTGGTCTATGTCTCCCTCTGCTGGACAACTCTGAAACATAACACACCTCAATTTAAGTTAATGTGTGTTCACAATAAAAAAAAAGTACTTTCAGAGAAATAAATAATTAGTCTTTGAAAATGTTTTTAATTACGACACAAATAAGTTATATATAAAAAGTAAAAAATATAAGAATGCGTATTGTATTCAATCAAATTTTGTTAAATCTCTCTATATTTTTATTTAGACATTTTAAAACTCCCAAATTAATTTCCCTCTCATATAGAAAGCTTTGTCGTCTCTGTGAGTGACATGGTTCTATTTCATACCCATGATGTCACAGTGCCTTAGAGTACAACATCACTGCCATATGGTGTTGAATTTCTCTTTAAAGGGGTGCTATTGTGCTTCTCCTTATTTTCTGTTAGATAATGTTAAAATGTCAGTTCATATTAAAAAGGGCAGAGTTTCAAATATTTTGTTAACACTAGGTAAAAGTAAGTCCTGTGAGACAACTGAAGGCTTCAGACTATTCTGAATATGGTTTCCATAGTTCTTCCTACTTTCAAGCCAAGTTTTGATGGATTTCTTCACATGATCTGCCCCAGGCACTCTGTTGCAAGTGTTAACATCAGAGGGCCAAAACCGCTACATGTAGCTGCATGCTAATGTGTGGAAACATATAATCTTAATAATATCTAGTATATATAGTATATAGTAAAAATATAGTTTGTGCAATATTCCTGCTGGATCATGTCCAGTTGTGAAGTTTTATTGCTATTGTTTCAAAATCATTAAGTGCCACAATACTCTGTTGCAGTTATTCTCTGACTGCATGTACACTGCTATGTGTAGCTACATGCTAACATCAGAAAAATATTTAATCTTGGTTTCAGATGTTGTCAATTTCCCCCTGATTTCAGATCATATTCCTACTGGCTTCATGTATTGTGAAGCTTTAGAAGCTTTTATGGGTGACGTTTTACTGTAGAAAGTGCTGTGATACTGTTACACTCATTCCCCTGCTGCAATACACTGCTACATGTAGCTAGATGCTATTGTGAGGGAGCATGTTTTCTTGGTTGGCAATGTTGTTAATTTCTCCCTGACTTTAAATCACATGCCTGCTGGAACATGTTTAGTACTGAAGATTTTGGTTTAGAAGCTTTTATTGGCTCTCAAAGGAACTGGTTTCTACGGACAAGCACATAGCTATAGCATCATGTGACCTATAAAAGCCAAAAAAGTGTTTCCATTGCAGTTTTGTGAAATACAGCCTGAAATTTCACCCCATGCGAGCATAAACACTTTTTTTTTTTTTGCAATAAATGGGTGTGTTTTAGCAATTCACGTGTTTCCATCAGATGTATATTATATTCACAATTTCAATTTGAATGCAATTTGAAGGTTAATGGAAACCTGCTTTAAGTGGCAAGGTGGAAAGTTAAGGTTAGAAAATAACTTTTTTAGCTGCTGATAAGCTAAATGTATTTGTGTCTGTGATGTGAATACTAACATGCATTGACCACATATCTCTCATTTCTTTCAGAGCATGATTCTGGAGCTTTCTTCAATCATGAAGAAGTAAATTGAAAATAACTGTTTTGTGACCAAGCTAGAGGAATATGGGACCTCCAAACAGACAGAGGGATCCTGATTACAAAGGGAGTCCCACCCTGTCTCTCAACTGTAACTTTTTCACATTATGTTTATACACTATGTATTGCACATGAGCAAGAGCAGTTCAAATATGTTCACAGACACTTAGTTATTTACTTCATGTACTTTGCAAATTATATCTCAAGCATCTTATTACTTTTATATTACTAGTTTGCAAACCACTTGCTAATTCAAATATGAATCAAAATTATATTTGGTTCAAAGCATAATGTGACTGCTCATATAATGAGACCAAAAGGCTGTTGCAAAGATATTTGACTGAAGATTGTAATTCAAGATTGTGGAATTGGCAACCACACAAAAAAACATTAAAAAAAAAAAAAAAAGAAAAAAAAGAGGAAACCCTTGTATCAAATGTTAATGATTTATCATACAAATTGAGCTGGAAGATAAAGGGCTCTTCAAATTCTGCTTTTTTGTCAGTAGCGAAATGTTTTTTATGAATATGTCTGACAAATGTATACTTTCATTGTTAATTTTTTCTGTTGTCCTTTTTTCTAATAAACATGTTCTCTCTTTGACAGGACTAAGCTGTCTTCTATGAGCGGCCTGTAGTTTAATCTACATTGAATTTAAATGGGGCCTGAACGTGGTGTTTATTCTATTTATTCTAAAAATAGATGAATAAATAAAATAAAAATCAGATTTTACATTTTCTACAGTGAGGTGGAAATTACAGTCATACCATGAGATATGTGTCCTTTTCATGAAATAAAACTCAACATAAAATACTAATGAACTGGTAAATCAAAAGATACATTTCATTAAAATAGAGATTTATGTGTGATTTGTTATTAAAGTTAATATTAATTCAAAATCAAGTTTGAATGTCCGACCCCCTCCAATTTCAAATTTCAGAAAATTGTCATCAAAGATCACATCAGAATGCAAAATTTAAGAAAATAACGTAATAATTAATGCTTTTTGATTATTTTTCAGGGCCATTTCTTTTATCAACAGCATTTTCTTTTTACTGTCAGTGCTCTATAGGTCCAAATAGGTGAGGATACTTTTCTTGATTAAATTATTCATTGTTAAATGATCAACAATATTTGACGCATAAGTGGTGCGCATGTGCCAGTGTCGTGCCAAAAAGTGATAATCTGCCAGAATTCTGACAAACTGTTGACACTCCTGTTAAACCTGTATCGCCCAGTATTCACATCTTCACCTGCTCTCACATGAATCAAACAGTTGAAGCATGTAAATACACATAAATCTATGTCCATGTGGTAACAGCATAGGTATGTCTTCATGAAACTTTTATATTTCTTGAAACCCACAGTGGAAACAAAATTGTTACATTCATACTGTTAAGTTACAAAAAACGCACCGACACCCATTCAAACTGCAATGTTTGATGCCACAGCCATCAAACAGAAAAACATGCATTGTATTATTTCTGGATGTCATTTTACCATTAAATTGCACTATCAACTAACTGTAGGATAAGACCACCATCATTAGCCAAAACATCCACAAAACACGAAAGCTGATATGCACGTTTCTTGATTTCATAAAGAGAAATGGTGTCTAGACAAAAGAGTCATTTATATAACACTAGCAATTGAAATGAATGAAAATGGGGTTTGCACAATTGACAAGACTGAACTAGCTGAACGGAGCTGAACCCAAATGCACGACACACGAGATGAAAGTATCAAAATATTAATTTATTAGAGGCAAAGAAAATAGTTTTTTTACAAAAGGAAAAATCAAAATCACTCTGATGAGGAGACAAAAGTAACAACAAAAAAATCACTCTGACGAGGAATAAAGAAAACAAGAGTCCAACAAAGTATCAAACAAAACAAGGTAATTGGCCTGATCAATAAGAGGGAGCGAGCAACAAACAAAACGTGACTTGAGCATGGAAATGGCGCTGGTTCGCTGACTGACATGACAAGACGGAACCCGCACAGGACAAAGGGAGACGCTGACTATATAGACACAAGGTAAGGGGAAACAGGTGGAGACAATCAGGGCGGGGCCGACAATCACACTGGCGGGAAAACACACAAAGGGAGGAAGTAAGTGACCTGAAACAAGAGGAGAGTTAGATTTCAAAACAAAAAAATCACAAGACAACATAAACAAAAAACAAAAAGCAAATCAACATAACTTCCTTGACATACTGTATTTACAGTGGTTATTAAGTCATTTTAATTAATTAGGGTCATGTAGCATTTAAAAAATTATTAAGGTAAGAACTCTTGATGCTTATTATTACTGTTACAGAAAATTAAAGCTGCACTAATCAATTTCTTTTTACCAACAATGGATCACATGACAATATGTAACGTGAAAGTGGTTGCCTGTAGTGACAAACCACCCAGCCAGGCCACCAAACATTGTTGGATGTTGAAAGGTAAATGTCTCATTGGAACATTAATTTGACGTAGAATACTGATGATGATATTTTGTTGGTCTTCAATTGTGTTAATTAACCAAAATCCAGTGTATTCCAAACGTTTCATTCCGCACGCATGCACTGTTTTTTACGTTTTCCAACGAAAGGTAAACGCACCCAAATTTGCAGATATCCCACGTAATCAAGAGCCAATAATTCTTGCACGACACCTGTATTTCGGAAGGCTATGATCACAGTCGGTCCCATAAGGAGGCATGTTTGGGTGGTCAATGGGTCAAAACCCACCGAACTTTCGCCCATGACTTTTCTAGGGTGTTTGAAACTGTCAAATTTCAATGAACTTTGAGTCATTTACGGAATGTAGCCACCATGTTTCTTTTCCTAAACCTAACCTCTGTAACTTTACGTTATCAATGTATCATTATTTGTGGGGCGCTAATTCGAGTTTGGATACGTGTGAACTTTAAAGGAGTTATTTTAAGGTACATTGTCACTGTGTTTCTTTGCCTAAACCTAACCATAGTAACATAATGGGCCTAAACTTAACCTCCATAACTTTACATTAAGTATCTCACTTTCTATTCAGTACTTAGCATTATTCATAGGGCTAATTTGAAGGATCATACGAACACAGGACTTCCCCCTAGAGACCATTATTTAGAACTGTATGAAATTTGAGTCATTTATTGGTATGTCCTCAACTTGTTTCATTCATTAACACCTAACCACAGTCTTTACTTGCCTATACGTAACCCTGTGATTAAACTTTGAGTATGGAATTTTATGGTAAGTGCATAATGTCGTTCATGGAGCATTAATCTAGCAGGCCTGTAGTTTAGTCTACAATGAATTTAAATGGGGCCTGAACATGGTGATGGCCGCAAAGTATTTATTCTAAAAATAGATAAATAAATAAAATAAAAATCAGATTTTACATTTTCTACAGTGAGGTGGAAATGACAGTCATACCATGAGATAGGTGTCCTTTTCATGAAAGAAAACTCAACATAAAATACTAATAATGATAAGTCAAATGATACATTTCATTAAAATAGAGATTTATGTGTGATTTGTTATTAAAATTAATATTAATTCAAAATCAAGTTTGAATGTCCAAACTTTTTTCCCCCCAATTTCAAATTTCAGAAAACTGTCATTGGAGATTACATCAGAATGCAAAATTTAAGAAAATAAAATGTAATAATTAATGCTTTTTGATTATTTTTCAGGGCCAATTTCTTTTATCAACAGCATTTTCTTTTTACTGTCAGTGCTCTATAGGTCCAAATAAGTGAGGATACTTTTCTTGATTAAATTATTCGTTGTTAAATGATCAACAATATTTGACACATAAGTGGTGGTGCGCATGTGCCAGTGTCCTGCCAAAAAGTGATCATCTGCCAGATCATCTGCCGCTCGGATTGGGGTGCCCCCAAGCTGCCCAGCAGCCCTTGCTCCAGCCTCTCTGGTTATCGATAACTCCGTGTCAACGACACCTCCAGTCAACAGTCAATCTGTTTTGTTTTCTGGTCCAATCTCCTCTTTGAATTTAAGGTCGTTTCAGCAGGTTGTTTAGTTTAAACACCTGGCTGCAATCAAAGAGCTCCCCCAACAAGTCTTATCAAAAATTTTAGATTTTGTAGCTCTGTGCGTCCTTTTTTTCCTTTTAACAAAGATTGTATGCACCCCAGTGCTCAAGACACCATCTCCACCGCCGGACACACCTGACTAACCACCCCTGCAGGGCACTTGGACACAGCGCTGATTACTGACTCAGAAGTCACTAAGCGATGGCAACGTCAGCACCACTGAAAAAGATTGAACCGTTTTGAAACATTTTATCACTTCCAATTTCGACACAGAGTTTGAGATGGGTTTTGAAACTGGTGAAATCGAAATTTGAAATTGTATTGATTCAGCTGAGAGAGATTTGTGATTATTGTGTACAGTTGTTAGATAGATAGATAGATAGATAGATAGTAGTATTGTTAATCATACATAATATTATTAATGACATATAGCTTATAATAATTATTATTATTATTATTATTATAATAATGATTATTATAATTACATTGAAACCCTTGGGGACCCTTACTTTTCATTCTTCATTTTTTGATAATTTTGGCTGTGTTCATGCATACGGCATGGATTTTGGCAGGATTGTGTATTTCTATTTAATCTTGGAATTTCCACATCAGCTCCTACAATAAGTCTAAAATACACAGTAAAAACAAAATTGTTACATTCATACTGTTAAGTTACAACAAAAGTGCACCACTGACACCCATTCAAACTGCAATGTTTGATGCCACAGCCATCAAACAGAAAAACATGCATTGTATTATTTCTGGATGTCATTTTACCATTAAATTGCACTATCAAATAACTGTAGGATAAGACCACCATCATTAGGTGCCAAAACATCCACAAAACACGAAAGCTGATATGCACGTTTCTTTATTTCATAAAGAGAAATGGTGTCTAGACAAAAGAGTCATTTATATAACACTAGCAATTGAAATGAATGAAAATGGGGTTTGCACAATACTGTATTTACAATGGTTATTAAGTCATTTTAATTAATTAGGGTCATGTAGCATTTAAAAATTATAAAGGTAAGAACTCTTAGTAGAGAATAAGCAAAAAACAGCAAATTGACAATATTAACACAAAACAGTCATCTAGAAAAATGAAAGAAAAAAAAACAACTTGAACTACAAGCTTAAGAGCTATTACATTAAAAATGATGCACCAAAATCTACTAATACAATAATCCATATAATCTGTGTAAAAAGCATGTAGAAAAAACACCTGATGCAGTTTGCTGATACAGTCATTGACCAGTTTATGAGAGGTATGAAGGATTTCACAGGTAGATAAGTGTGAGAAAGTCCGCACTGGTGACTCAGGGATGGGGGCCCAGACCCCTGCATACACTCACTTCACTTGAATGTGAACTATGGCCTCTGCAAGTTCTAAGGCAAATATCGGAGGTGCATTCGTATCCATGTAATGCTGACCTATCCCAAAAGTTGGATTAAAGACCAGGTGAGAAAACTCACTCTGTGTCTTGTTATGCAACACCAAAAACCAGTCCAATTGAACCGAGCGATTTTACATGGCAAAAAAATTGATCAAACATGACACCTATTTGTAAACATTTTCCATTTTTATGTTTTACTCAATGATCTCAGCTGTTCAACCAGGATAGCAGATTTTTTTTTTTTTTTCAATAAAGTTGAGCAATCTGTGAGAAAGGCATGTTTTTTGTTCATATTCTTTTATAGAACAACCTTTGGAGTTGAAAAGCCAGTGTTTGTTTCAGAGAAGCAGCAACAAAAAATGTTTTAACTAAAACAAGACAAATACACAGCAAAAGGGTACGAGCGTTCAGTTACAGCAATCTGCTGTAATAGCCATAACCAAAAAAGTAACCTGTGGGATTCCTTGTATCGAAATATCAAACTCACAAATTCATTTTAGGTGTTGATGCTTATTATTACTGTTACAGAAAATTTAAAGCTGCACTAATCAATTTCTTTTTACCAACAATGGATCACATGACAATATGTAACGTGAAAGTGGTTGCCCGTAGTGACAAACCACCCAGCCAGGCCACCAACATTGTTGGATGTTGAAAGGTAAATGTCTCATTGTAACATTAATTTGACGTAGAATACTGATGATGATATTTTGTTGGTCTTCAATTGTGTTAATTAACCAAAATCCAGTGTATTCCATAACGTTTCATTCCACACGCATGCACTGTTTTTTACGTTTTCCAACAAAAAGGTAAATGCAACCAAATTTGCAGATATCCCACGTAATTGTGAGCCAATAATTCTTGCATGACACACGTATTTTGGAAGGCTATGATCACAGTCGGTCCCATAAGGAGGCATGTTTGGGTGGTCAATGGGTCAAAACCCACCGGACTTTCGCCCATGACATTCCCAGGGTGTTCAAAACTGTGCAATTTCAATGAACTTTGAGTCATTTAAGGCATGTCGCCACTGTTTTACTTTTCCTAAACCTAACCCGGTTTCCATTTCAACCAAAATTTAATGTCTGTCCGATGCAAGAGTCCATTGTCATACTGACATTTGGAGCAGAAAATTATACCCAACACTGCTTTTAGGGCTTTTTAAAATCTTTTTTTTAGCAAAGTAGTTTGGTTTTCCAAGCAGCAATTGCTCACATCAATCTTGTTTACAGCAGCAGCAGGTGGCTCTTTTTAACAAAAAAAAAAGCTTTGGAAAAATCATTGTACACTACCTGCCAAACACTAAATGGCTTGTTCTGCTGCCCCCGAGTGGCCAAGAAATTAATTAATGCAGCTTTAAGTAAAACATTTTTAAGGTACTTTTTTTCTTTGATTTTCAAACAAAGCAAGTAAAAAAAATCTGCTTTAGAATGATATAGAGAGCAGGTTCAAATGCTTGGCACCCTGAGATACTGAAGGGTCAACTCCCCTGAATGACAAGGAAACATGTTATATCTAACCATGCATATAGTTTTGGTTTTAGTCACCTATGTTTTGAGATTGTCTTAAACACTGTTCACAGCAACATGATTATCCAGGGTAACAGGACAATACTTCTGCAAAGAAATGTTGCATTTCTTCAGTGATGTTAGCACCACAAAGGCATCTCCTCCACTGTATTAGGCAGAAATTTCAAGAGACGAATATCCCAAAACCTGGACCAATACTTCAAAATCCATAAAACCAGAACTATCTGCATGACTAGACGCTAAATATAAGTGAGAATTTTCTATAAATATTTTTGTACTGACCCCTTAAACAACATTGAAAATGTTGTAGATGCGGACATTAACTCATCTCACCATTGAAGCAGAGACAGACGGTTACTGTACTTTGACCAAACAGTCAGTTTTGGAGCATGCAGCAAAACTCGAAGAGTTTATAAGTCTTGAGCAAAAGCTTTTCTGACTGCAGGGAGAACTTCAGGGGCCTCTGTTTACATTTATAAGAGGAATTATGCTATGTAAAAACAAGAATATGATCATTGTAGTACTACAAAGACACCTGAGGAGACACCCAGGGGCCTTTGTTACAATAGTTCTGCTACAACAAAACCTTCACAAATTCATTTTCTCCAAACAGAAAGAGTCGATGCTCTCCGATGCAACATCAGACTTACTCAATTTAAGATCAAACACATGAAAAAGTACATGAACAGAAAAAGAGTTGCATAACATTTGCAGATAATAAACTTCTGTAATGTGGATGGTTCCACTTTTAGTTTTCTGGCTTGAACCTGGCAGAATCTCCACATGGGTAAAATACTGTTAAATATGCATAAAAGAATGAAAAGAGCACAAATAGGATAGAGGGCTTAACAAACACAAGAAACCACACCAGTCGATGAAGAACCACTACTGCTCTGCACTCAGGCTGTGCCACAATGTGTGTGCTGTGTGTGTATTGTATGGATATATGTGTTTGTGTGCATGTGTTTGTGCATTTATGGGTCTATGTACCAGTCTTTTAAGAATTTAAAGACAGGTTTATAAAATACACTTACTCTTTTCGACTGTATAACAGAAACAATCTCACACGAGAGATCTTAGTTTAAACTACATCTAAAATGTACATCATTTAAAGTCAGGGGGGAGAACTTCGAAACATTTCATACAAACTTTAAAGCCCCAGTCCAAGATTTATTTGGCCAAAAAAATAGAATTTTTTAGGAATTTAGATTTGGTACCTGAAAAATATTTTCAATAAAAACACTGTGCTTCAGTGGGGGAGTAGGTAGGTGGTGTCATGGGATGTGGCTAATTGCTAGGCTATCTTAGGCATTGTTCAGACTGCTAGCACAAATCCATTATTGGCATGTCTAGATTGATTTCAGAACGTCTGGATAACAAAAGAACATTCAATTTTTGCAATTTGGAGGTGCCAAAACAATCGACCTCTTATTGGAATGCTGCAACACCAGTGTAGCTATATAGCCTGTGATGGTTAAATTGTTACCTAATCAACCCATGCAAAAAGGCTGGTGATGTGTCAACACACGAATCCAAACTTATTACTTGCAAATTGCAGTTTGAACAGTCTGTTTCCAACATTTGATTTGAGCAATGCATGGGCTGTGGTACAGGACTTTCACCCATGAGACTGCTGTTTGTGTCCTGTGTGAAAGTAAAATTCGATGTTGACTTCTTTCAACTTTATGTACTTAACGTCCTTTAGAAACATCAATATCTAACATCAGTACGTCACATACTTACATCACTTTATAATGTGCTCATGTCCCATGACATAGTTATTTTAACCAAAAAAAAAAAAAAAAAAATCTCAAAACCTAAGTATTTTGGTGCCTAAACCCAACCACGCTGCTACCACGTAATTTAACACATTACATGCCATCACCATGTGATGCATCGTTAAGAGGCTGGGTCATTTCGCATATCTGTGAGATCTTGTTGGACTGGAGAAACAAATCGGATTTGCCTGCAGTCTGAATGTAGCCTTAGTAGCACCCCATATGACTTGCTATATGTGGTTATTCAAGGTTTACGGTCGATATTCTAAGATTAATGACTTCTTATTACAGCTCTTTCTATCAGAATTAGAACCCTTTGTAAGTTTAAAAAAGGCTCTGTGAGATCTGCTTCACATATACACCAATGGCAACTTTCTGTTGTTGGTCTGCATTTTTATCATACATCATCACAAATGTCGATGCGAGCTAAGTTTTACAAAATTTCAGATTTCACATATTGTGCCAGCTTATTTCAGACTACCTAGCCTGTTCGTATTTCTAGGTTCCTAAATTACAACGCTTTGTATGCCCCTTGGCACATGGTATTGACGCCAGAGGCACTCATTAGCATCTTTATGAGACACACTGCGCTTTCAACTTATTCCTGAAGCGTTAGCATGTCATGACTTATGACTAAGTTTGACTACCTTGAAAATATGATGTCATCAAAAAGGGTGGGGCTTGTAGCAGTTGAATTTCTAAATAAGAAGCTAGCAAAAATCAGTGGCTAGCGTAGAGGTTATTTTAGCTTTAGCTCTCTATTAAGCTACTTGCCATTTTGGATTGGGGCTTTAAAGAACAATGAAAAAGCTTCACTGTCCAATTAAATGTAACCTTTGTGCTAGAGTGTGTCCCTGCTCGTCGCTCTGAGAGCCCGCCTCTAGTGAAGGTTGAAAAAATCCAGCTTGTCTTGCCAGTTTATACATAGACATTTTAAAAATATATCATTTTAAAAGCAGACTGCTCCAGTAGAGAACTCACGAGGCAAACAGAAGCTAGACAAACTAACTAGGCCTATAGCTATAGGCAGCATGCATGCACATCACAGAGGAGGATGTTCCAACAAATGCACAATTAGGGCAAAACGTGTTACTATCTTATATGATTGTTACTCAATCATTTGGACGACACATACACTGCTTTCACATCAAATGAAATCTGAATTAGCTTATTCAATTCCTAAATAATACAAATATATTGTGTGAACACTCTTATGCTTAAAACGTTAGCTTCTTTTTTTTAGGTTTCCGATACGTCTTCTTCATTTTCTGAATTGTATATTCATATGATCACATCAACTAGATGTTTTTTTCTTGAAGTGCCAATTTAAGTGCTGGAGTCTCAGACTTTTAAGGGGTCTGAAACAAAGATGAAGACCCTTATTGAAGTGCTAAATGGCTCTGAGCGCTTGGGGCCTGAAACAAGGTGCCTAATTTAAGTCTTTTTTTTTCTTTTTGTCAAGTTGTGTCTATTTAAATTGGGACTAATTTAAAATAAAAACACCTGCCTTTATTTATCTTTTTTTGTGGGCTGTATCCTAACATTAAACGGCTGAAGAAACTCAAAGCGAGAGTGTACACAAATAGCATCTTCAAATACTGATAAGAAATAACCTCCAAAAAACACAAGGCAGAACCCTTTTTTTTCACATTTAAAGAGGAGTCGAAGGTGGAGAGGAGCATCGCGTTCAAAATCTCGAATGTCAAACTTTTATACATGCATGGGGCTCAAAATTTGACGTGTCGACGTGTCTGTGTGTACTGCGTGTGTATGTTTACATGTTATCGAGCTGATTTCCTGAGTTTAGGAACGCCCCACCGTGACGGCGAGCATTCGTTAGGCAGGACAGGAAACAGCAAAGCAAAGATTTTTCCCTTAGCAAAAAGGTGCTTGATATAACCCCGGTGAAAAAAGAATCATCTAAGCCTCTACCTGTACAAAAATCACTGTTACAGTCATCATGCTCCATACTATGTACATTTCTGCCCAAACAAGCACTTTGAAAGTCACCGTCACAACATCCAAATACAATGGTATTGCTGATGAGTGGGAAATAAAAAATAGCCATTTGCGAGAAAAACCTTTTTCTTTCCTTTCAATTCAGTGCTGAGGAAGGCAAAGGAGGAATGTTTTCAGTTACAGCCTGTACAAAGTTCTCCTGTACAGAAATACAAATGCCAGACGCTTGAAGACATTTTTGCATATGAACATTTTACAGTCTGACTGCATCGCAACTTCCTCGTGTACAGAAGCTGTGTTCTCATTTTTCCATGAATTCTGTTGAACATTCAGAGGATTTTTTTTTCCTTTTCCTGAGTTTGAATTGCCGTGACGAAAAGGGCCACTGAGATATAGCGAGAGAAGAACCACAAACAGAGAGAGAAAAAGAGAGAGCGAGAGAGACAGAAAGAGGTAGAGATTGATAGAGACAGAGTGGGAAAAAAAGAGAAGAAGAGCAAAGGCAGGAACAGAGATACTGTCGGTACACAGAGAGACAAAGAGAGCTGCTGTTTAGGTCCGATGAGGTTCGACTTTGAGTTATGATGTGTGAAGAACGGAGTCTTCACCGTAGAGGTTGCTGTCGGGGCGGGTTTAGCACCATTGTAAGGGTTTGGTGAGAAGTTCCCACTCTGTCATGGTAAGAGGAGAATACCTGGAGAACAGTATTGCTGCTGTTAAGACAACTTTAGTGTCAACCGTTCAACAAAAAAAAAAAAAAAGACAGCACAAAAAGACATAAATACAAACAAAGCTTGTTTTTCAGTGAACACTGGCAGAGGCTGACCGTCTCAGCAACCCCCGAGAGAGGGTTTGTCAGAAGAGTAAAATTAAATAATAAAAAAACATCCAAAAACAACAACACAGAAAACTACCACTAGTTAGTGCAGTCCTTCCTCGGCTGCTCGTCAGTTGTACATTTGTCAGTCATTTCCTGGCAAAAATCCACTGTTACCGTCTGGTTGGATTTCTCCGCGGACTTTGCGTACAAGCTGGCGTCCGTATCTTTGTCCGCCCCGTTCCTGATGGCCGAGTCGGGCTCGCTCTCCGAGGGGCCGGGCGAGCCGTGGAAGCTGGGCTCCGGTGTGGCGGAGCCTGAGTGGGCGGTGAGGTCGATGCTGGTGGTGGTGATGTTGGTGGTGGTGTTGGTGGTGGCGGCGGGGCTCGGGACAGGCTTGGGCTCGTGGGCAGCGTTGATGCTGGCAGTCGAGTTGGCAGGCCGCAGCACGGGGCAGTAGTGGTGTAAAGACTGGACCTGTTCAGGGCTCAGCTGGACGTCCCTGCACACCTCCTGGGACAGACAGGAGAAGTTCTCCCACAGCTCTCCCATGCATGCCTTCAGCTGGTTCCTCTCAGTCAGCAGCTTCTCCTTCTCACACACCTGCACAAATACACAAACTCAGTATGAGTTTCACTTTATTCTATATTACCAAAACGTATTCTGTTGTCGAAGTTCCTACTTAATGCGAGCAGAGGTGGACAGAACTCATGTTTCTGAATTTTGTCCCTCAGAACTTACACTAGAGGCACATTAAGATGGTGTCTTGTAAATCCTGCTCCAATGTTCATATGAGCACCTGACTGTTGTTTTAGAGAGTAATTTACGTATTTTTCAACCTGGACCCTTTTTTTCCCTAATATTGTGTCAAAAGGCGGGTTTCCATTAACCCTAAAGAGGCACTAATTGAAATTGCGAATATAAAATATGCATAACGGAGACACGTCAATTTCAACTCCCATTTATCGCAAAAAGGTTTTTATGCTCACATGAGCTGGTATTTCAGGCGAACTGAAAAAACAATATTTCACACAACTGCAATGGAAACATTTCTAGCTTTTCTAGGTCACATGATGCTATGGCTGTGTGCTTGTCAGTAGGAACTGGCTCCCTCATGATGCAGCAGGCGCTATAAGGTATTATTGCACCTCATAACTCTTGAGCCAAAAGTTAAGGGGCTCGCCTTTCCATTATCACTCGCATAACACGCCTACGTTGCCTTCAATTAGAAATAATGATGGCTAGTGTGGTGGCTGCAATAGAAATAAAGCTGCTGATGTTCTGAACATCCATCACCGTGATTCTTGGAATGTTATCGCCAGAGAAGTCACATAACATAACTCAATTGAAATGCTGTCATCTTGCAATTGTGTTTTTTGGATATTTCAAAAATATCAATAACAATAACAACAATTTTGTGCAAATCTTTAATGGAAACCTGTCTTATGTGACTCATGGAGTCAACAATGTTTGAAATTGGTCAAGCAAGACTGTTGCATTCTGCGATGGAACCACAAGGAGGATTTCTGCAGAGTCGATTTCCAGCTAATTAAAGTGCTTGTTTTTGCCACTGAAAGGCTTGGTCGTTTTTTTATTACTTACATTATGGAGAGACTCCCTGCATATGGACCTTTTTGATACATAGTAAGATTGGTTTTGTTTAAATACAGCTATCGGGAAATTGCTATCGGGAAACACACCACCATCCATGTGGAAAAACAAACATTTCATCTAAAATAACATTAAGAAGTCAGAATAAAAATGGTCAAAAAAGCAGTGATAGTATAACATGTAATTAAAAATAGAATCAAAAATTCATGGTGTAATATGTCATCCAATCTACCATAAAAAAATCATAGTATATGTATGTTGTCCAAAACAGCATAAAAAAGTCATAGTATATGTCATCCGAAATAGTACAAAAAAAGTTGTACAAAAGTATGTCATAAAAAACAATTCAAAAGTCACAATATAGTATTTCATTCAAAGTATTATAAAAAACTCATACAATGATATGTCCCCCAAAATGGCATAAAAAGTTCATTCTGTAGTTTTTCATGGAAAATTACATAAAAAAATATAGTATATTATTCAGAATAGAATGAAAAAATCTATACTGTGATATGTCATCAAAATTAGATTAAAAAGTCATAGTATAGTGTGTCATCCACAACAGCAAAACTAGTTATAGTTTTTCATGGACTCCACAATAGCATAAAAACATCGTATAACATGTCTTCCAAGATAGCGTATGAAAGTCACAGTACACTATGTCACCCAAAATAGCACAAAAAAGTCATAGCATATTTTGTCATCGCAGACAGCAACAAAAGTCATAATTCAGCATTTTGTCCAAAATAACATAAAGATATACTACAGCATGTTTTCCAAAATAGCATAAAAAGTCAATATAGTATGTTATCCAAAACAGCATAAAAAAAGTCACAGTCAAACACAGTAGTATAATGTGTTATACAAAGTCCGAAAAAACATCATATCATGTTGTCTAAATTTCCATAAAAAAGTCACAATATATGATGTCACTCAAACTGTCATGAAAATGTCACAGCATAGTGTGTTGTCCAAAATAGTCTAAAAAGTCATACTGGTGGAAAGTCAACATACCAGTTTTCTGATCTCACACTCCAGGTTTAGGATGCAGTCGAGCTTCCTCTTGCGGCACCGCTGCGCTGCAATGCGGTTCTTACTCCGCCGCCTCACGTCATGAATAAACTCGAGCTGCTCCGAGGTCAGTTTGTGCATTTTCACCAACATTTGGAAGTCATTCCGTGGAAGATTTGTGATTTGATCTACAGGGAAAGGCAGCTTCACCTGGAAAAGGAAAAAAAAAGACCAGACATAATGTATAAGACAGATGCATTTTTAGGTATTATTGAGCATTAAATAACGTGGAAAACAACTGCCTATTATGCACAAAACGCTAAGTTCAACTTTGAGTTGATAAATCCACAATTAGAAGAGCAACTTCTGCCACTGTACCGCCTTCACATACTAGCTGCCACTCTGGTTATTTACTTGATAGTGTTTTTGGCACTGTTTCAGGTTTTAACAGCCTCAGGAGGCTTTATTGTTCAAATGCACAGAAATTGCACATAGTGGGTTTTCCAGAGAGGCTTCTGTTATTTTCTCTCTAAATTTGCCTTAAATACACCAGCATTTGTTTTTTCTCCCAAATTATATAACCAGTAGTGTAAAGAGGGAAACAACTAATGAATCAATTTTACAAACTTGTTTTGCATTTTGCAGCGGAATGACTCGCATTTCACTCACCAGTGACTTATTATCAGGAGATACAGAAAAGCTCTCCACAATGAGGAGAGGTGATTTGCATCATGTTTCTTAGAAAACAAACATGACCCTGAAGAATAGAGTGCCGCAGGACAGACGTTTTTTTGTAGGCAAACCCCGAAGTTAGCATCGCCCCCGTACGATTTACAAAATCCACTGAGATTTTTCCAATGGAAGTTAAATTATTACAAAAAATACAGCAAGTTCTGTGGCAAACAAAAGTTTACTAAGTCATATGAGAGGGTTTAGTTTTAAGTTGCTCTTTAAAATATCAGTTTAGACATTTAAAAAAAATAATAATTGTAAAATTTTACATTTATTTTCATAAAGCACTCTAGAGTGCTTTTTTTTTTTGCACGCCCATGCCACTCCATACTTTGGGGCCGCAGACGCTGTTACATGATTCAAATTTCAATTTCCAAACAAACAACAACAAAAACATCTAACTTATCTATTTTTTAATTTACATTTTTTAGTTTATTTTAACACATTGGAAGTCTATGTTTGTTTTTGTGGCACACATCTGACTCCACACTTTTTGAGCCAAAGTCCCTTTAAACCCATTTCTAAATGGTCTCCTCCCCTTGCATAAAAGTTGACTTGATTTTTTACATTTATCAATTTATTATTTTAATTTAGTGCTTCGGAAGTCTATGTTTATTTCTTTGGCACACACTGGACTCCACATTTTTTGAGCCATAGTTACTTATACATGATTTACATCTCAATTACATGCACTTTGGACATGCGATTATTTTTGTGGCTCACACCGGATTCAATACTTTAACTCACTTTTACATGACTTACATCTAAATTTCAAAACAAGCAAAAACAAATATACCTCTGACTTTGCTTACTAAACACCTCCTGTGTGATTTCATGAGGGAGAATTAATGAAGGATTATGGCTTAATTTACCAGGTACGTACAGGAGAATTTACAAGGTGAGCCAATGTATCATTTTTGTCTACTTATTCTGAGACAGTTACTACATCTGTCCACAAGATGGCAAAAGAGCACTGCCTCGCACGCCTCACCGATCAGGACACGGTGAGCCTTCGTCTCTCTCCGCCTTATATTTAACATGTAGCACATTCTCAAGCAGAGGGGAAAAGGTGATCCAAGAAAAGCGCCCCTCTCCATCTGTCCCTTAGCACCTGGAAAGATGCCAGCGTGACAGATTTGGGTGTGTGGGGGGGTGGGGGGGGGTGACTTGTCAACCTGATCCAAATCAATGTCAGGTGATTTCTGGGGGCATGAAAATCTGCAGCAGTCTTTTCATTCTGCAGAACAAAAGAATTAGTGGAATAAATGCAGCAGTGATTTGGTGGCGTGAAGCACAATCAGAAAGCCGTGTGGTATTTCTTCGCTGATATGACAACATATCAGGGTGGGATGTGTTTATTCTCTTTTTTCTCAGTTTGGAGAGCAACAATAAGTCGGCCTGTCTCTCCCTCAGGTGATGGCAAACCTTATGATAAGCACATCACAGGCAGATCCACCCCAGCGGTATCTGTGTGCACCAGGGATCTGTAGCTTTAGGCGGCGAGAGAAGCAGCGGAGGCACAACAAAGAGCCAGAGGAAGACAGCCGGAGAGCTTGGCAGAGATGAGACGAGCTGCAGCTCTCTTTCTCCTCTCCCTTTCCCTTCCCCACAGTTGCCTCTGAGGAGCGCAGGAAGTCAAACAAAGGAGGAAGAGAGGAGAAAGAGGAGCAAACGCTGCTACTGTACCTGGCGGCTCGAGCCGGGGCCAGATGCTCCCCAGAGACCGTTAACCGCTCAGATGACTACAGGCTGCCGCAGAGGTGCAGCTCTGCCTCCACCAGACGGTACACAGCGGTGGCTGAGGCGTCACCTGGCGTAAGCGTCGAGCTCAGGGGGATAAAGCAAGGTGCCTACTCATGACAGAATCGAAATTACCCCTCGCTGAAGAGCAAATCTAGATGTCAATCTATCCCTGAGAGGGAAAATGGCTTGAGTTTCCTCATTAGGAGTGCAGCCCTCTGAGCCGCCAGGAGCCCTATTTCTCATCTCAGCTCGACATCTGCATGCAGACACATGAATAAATAATGACACGAGCTTTCAAGGCCACACTCGGCTCTCGATACTTTGCCGGGGCATGGCAACTCCAGCCTCAAAGAGAGGCGTGGGGGAAGCTATAAAGCATCAGAACGAGCTGCCTCCTTCATCTAAAGACGAGGAGATGACTCTGTTTGTGATCCGATGGCTTATGTGATCAGATAGCTCAAACAGAGATGAGCCATCCCACTACAGAGTCTAACGGCCAAACCCGGACTAGAAAAACAAGGGGAAGGAGACGCAGCGACCTTGTGATGGTTTCTTTCTCCCCCTCATCCACCAGTCACTGGTTCGCAGGGGACGGCTAAATTTAGCCGCTTCACCGCGAGACCCAGTTCAGCAGTGAGGCTGCTGGGATGACAGAGTACGCTTCAGCGGTGGTCATAAATTCACACCCAACTGTTCTGGATTTACATTTCTCTCTCTTCATTCCTCCTCCCAACACGCAGTCACTCTCTTTCTCTGGGTCATTATGCTGCAAATGGGGTACGGAGTGAAAAGTAGGGCTCATCTGAGAACAGGGGCAGTGCTGTGCCGGGCCTCGGCCATAAAGCCTGCACTATTAAAAAATAATGGATGCTTCAAGGTCTCAAATTCAGGCTTAAAATACTATTTATGTGGGACAAGTGAAACATTCAGTCAAAAGGGCGAGACGATCATTTTAACCTGCTGATTTTTTGTTCATTCAGTACGTGTTCTCTTTCAGCTCAAGGTCTTACTTTCATCCGCTGTGTCCAGCTTCTGTCTGATGTCTGAGTGCTCATCTTTTTTTGTCCTATTGAACTCCTTTTTAGCAACGTTGCCTTGGTTATAGTCATATTACTAAAGGAGGAATGAACTATAAAAAAATCTAGGAGGAAAAACTACTACCAAATTTTTTCAACAAAAACATAAAAAAGAAACATATGAACAAAAAAAGTAGAATTGACCTTTTTCTACAGAGCAGCTTGACATTTTGAATACATTTTGTCAATATTATCTATGATTTCTGACCACTTAACTTCTGTTGGCACCTTTTTAAAACTGTTTTTATTACTGACACATGAATATTATACTTGTTTTAGCGGATCTGCTTTTGTATTTTGTATCTTGCATGTTCTTATTTTACTTGTTCTTTTCATCTTGTACCTTTTATCACCTGCATTTCACTGTTGTTGTTTTTTATCTTTACACTTAGCATTATTCTGATCAGGGCCCTCAATTATATTTTTGAGTTTAAATAAAGGTGATTTTCTTGTTTTTAAGCCAGAGTCCAATCAGCCTCATCTCATCCCCATGGTGTTTTGTCACACCCTTTGGCATCTTTATGACACACAACAGGCCATCAGCTTACTCCAGTGTTAACCCATATGTGGCAATAGTTGATGCTGAGAGCAACTGACACATACACAAAAGTACTGAGCTGATAAATAAATTGCTGTCTGTAGAGGAATAGTTCAAGCATACTAGCAGTTCAGAAAGAAATAGTTCCAACATAAAACTGCTCACCACAAAGTCTTTGGACTGTCTCAATTATAGCAACCAGGTCATGATTTCAGGAAAGAGACATTGCTGTTGAGTTTTTTGAATATATTTTTTTTGGCACTTTAGCACCACAAGCCGCGTGCCATCTAGCACCATTGTATTAGAGAGAAGGCAGGCATCTCTACAGCCGATATCTCCAACACTTAGCAACTCACACCAAAACCATGATGTGATAAATAGAACTACAGGTAAGAAGAAAAATATGTATTTTTAAATTTCAAGGTGAACTGTCCCTTTACCCAACATATACTGATACCAGTTTTCTTATCTTACTCAGAGAAACAAAGCAAATAAATGTATTTCTCAAAAATGTTGCTTTATAACAACACATTATTAAGTTATTAAGTGCCGCAGTGGGTACTTCCAGCTCATGCCCCTTTGCTGCATGTCATCCTTTCTCTTGGCGAAGATGCCAATAAATGATTTTTAAAAGAAAAAAATCAGTTTGAATCTACATGTAAGGAAAGGTTAAGTAAGACATTTGTCCAGTGTGTGTGAGGCTGTGCAGCTGGCAGCCTGCAGCAGGGTGGGAAAGTTGGATGGATGACCTGGACTGGTGGAGGGCACTGTGATCTGCTCTCACCTGCAGTCTGTTGACCTGCTCTCAGGCTTTAACACTCACTTCATTCCCACAAAAGCTCTTTCACACAGGCCCTGGGGCTATCTACAGGGATATTTCCTCTGTCAGTTTGCTTTAAAAACTGAAGGCATTTTTGAAAATGACTGCTCAACACCTCCAGCTCAGGTCTGTGTAATACCGTTCCCTTATCTTATCCAAACGAAAATGAGATCTTATCTTGTAATATGAGGTTTAGAATCCTGCACATTCGTGTTTCATGCTATCTCTGTAATTAACCCTGTTACATCTCACATGCTTGTTAATGTGATTATAAAGAAGCATCACACACTCATGTCCTCAGTCAGATCTTAATAAAGATAATGTGCAGAAATGCAGTAGTTACTGTTGTGTCCCCGGGGGTTAAAGTTATAATCTGCAACATTTTAAGATAAATAGATGGGTGTTATTAACCCGCTGAAACCTGGATCAGCATCTGTTTGCGTGTGCTGTGTTCAGACACCTTTTACAAGCTGAACCTCAGCATATTGGTTTGATTTCTTTCAAAAACACAGAGAAAAAGACAGTGAGCAACCTGGCAAAAAAAATGTCCCATATATTGCAGAAAATTAGATAAAGGAACACGATAATGTTTTTTTAAAAGGGGAAAATTACAAAAAAGAAGAAAAAAGTCTGGAAAATTATAATCATTATATTCGAATATTTGTACAATATTTATTTTAATAATTCTTTCAATTATATAAATATCTAATATTAAATTACAGAAAACATATATACTTAAAAAAATGTTTTAAATTTTCAGCACTTATTTGGGTCGACTTTTTGCTGATTTCTCGTTAATTGTTGGAATCAGAAACAAGACAGCAATGATTTTGACTGCATTGATATTCTCTTTGAGTATTCAGCACCCAGTCTTAAAAGGTTTAACTGCGAGCGAGCGTGTTGTGTTGTATTATAATGTTTTCGCTAATTTTTGGGCCATGTCTTGCTAAACTGCTCATGGCCTTCTCCCCATGTTTTTGCAAGAAATCCAACAGATTTTTCCAGCTTTCAAAGATAATATCAACCTGTTCTAGGTTCATAAAAAGCTTTATTAGTGTAAAATGCATTCAGTGTCATGTAGAGATTTCCTGGAAATATCATCTGATGCTTGTTACTTTACTGGCAACAGCAACTGCAGTTTGTTTGGAACACGCACAAGAAGCAATGTGTAGTTAATTAGAACAAAGTGTCAAACTTCATCAACAGTAAAACCCAAAAAACAACACAACACCAAACTTACAGAACTGGACACACTGTTTGATTGCCAAGTTATTTCTGGGAATTTGAAAAACATCGCAGCACTAGCTGCCAAGCTGCAGCGACGTAGCCAAAATCAACACAACAAGAATCTCGCAGATTACCACGATGCTAAATGTCTCAGTTCTTTCAGGACTACCACAGGATGCAAGGCCCTGCAAAGGAATAGAGTTCTGTCTGTGCCCCAGATGGCCCTGAGGGCCCGTTTACTGTACGGTATCCTGTAACTCAGCTGCAACAGCATCCTGGGGATCTCCACTCCATCCTGATCTCTCTCTCTCTCTCACACACACACTCACACACACACACACACACACAAACACACACACACACACACTATCCTCCTTTCTGCAGATGCAAAAAAAAGAGCACAAAAATATCTGTTTGGACTCTATATTTGTCCCGCTCCACTCAGCACTCCGGAGTGATGCAGCGTAAGCTCCAGGGGCGATTTGGGGCGTAATGAAGAGGCACTGTATCTCATTAGCTTGACACTACATTTTTTTAGTGAATGTATCGAGTTAGTTAAATATAGTTTTCAAAATAGAATTCTTGAGCAATCAGCACTCCTCTTGCTCAATTTTAAACAAATCTGCCTCTACTTAATCTGTAGGCTAGAAAATAAGGAGCTCTTTGGTAACTTAAAGGGATAGTTCAGAGTTTTTGAAGTGGGGTTGTATGAGTTACTTATCCACAGACAGTGTATTACATACAGTAGATGTCAGTCGGCATGAAGCCAATTTGGAGGTGCAGGCTGCAGTCTGACATAGAAGCTAAGCAATCACATGTAAATGGGGAACTGAAGCCGTTAGCGTCTTATCTGTTGAAACAGGCTGTCTGATGGATAGTTAAAGCTGGAAAAATACTCTCAATTTGTGTATACTTGGTATACTGGTATTGATTTTTTTTAAGCTGTGCTTCTTTAAGGTGGCTAAAATTTGTTTTGTTGCTGGCCCCCATCCACAGCAGTGCAATGCTTAACTTGCACGCCAGACTCCAGCCTGGTTCTCCAAACTGGGGGTGTGCTATCTGACATCTACTGTTTGTGATAAAATGACTTAGACAAGTACCTCATACAACCCCAATTCAAAAAATCTGAACCATCCCTTTGAGTACATGTTTATATTCAACGCCCTTATCATATGAATGGGCAAACAACCCCTTAATGTTAAACTTGAATAAATCTGCTTTCATACATCATGCAGTGCGCAGAAAATACGCACTTTAATTTTTTTTTTTCCTTCTATGCCCACATCCACTCCCATTCAGATGCACTTAAACTTAATGGCATGTGTTTGCATTCCATTTCATCATTTCAAAAACACTAACACTGAGAATTTCTGTCATATTGCTTTCATAAATTACCCACAGTGCCGAAGGATGAAAGGGGAACATCACTTGAAAAAGGCTTCAGTTACTGGATTTTATCTGACATCTTCTATGTGTATACTATTATCACTACTGCATATGACTAAAACCCATAAACAGCTCCCCAGCTAACATTATGAATGGCAGATTGGACTCTGACCACAGCCACATCATATCTAGAGTAGAGCAAAGGTTCTCTGGCATTATGCAAGGTGAGCGGAGCTGATATTACAGGCCTGTGCACTTCCTGTCACACGTTCACACTGTTTCATGTTTTGCCTGAAAAGTAGCAAACAAACAAAGTGCTGATGTATCAGGATTCTTCCTCATTCTTCCCACTCACTCTGAGATCAATACTTTCACCACTATGGTCAGACGATACGCTAAAATGAGCACAACGCCTACACTGCAACCAGGAGCTGGAGCTCTGAGAGACGCAAAGAGAGGAGGAGACAGAATGAGGTAAGAATGCTAGATAGATTCTCTTTAGATGCTCTGGTTTCCTTACTGACCTGTCACGTGATTCTGCTGGGAAGTCATAGCAAAAGAGCTGAAATTTAGGCCATGACTGTAAGACCATGTACCTTTGCTAAAAAAAGACAAGTGCTAAAAACTTTGTGTAAAATGTAAAAAAGGTAAGGCAATGAAGAGTTATATATTCAGTGAACTGACACACTGATGAAAGTTACAGAGCAATATTTAACTTAAGTTTGATAGTGTTAATGTATTATTACTATTATTATCATTATTAAGCCAACATTTTGTAGAAAAATGTAACAGTGAAGCACAAGGAAATAAGAGGTAAGTGAAGGGGACTCTGTAATGATGTACACAGCAATAGGCTATTTATTGTTTGCTAACATAAGCTAGCCGCTGTTATCAGTGGTTATGTTTCACTTGGCGATTTCTTTTTATATTCCATTCCAGAAAATATATATCCCCTTAAATCCTCCACACTGGACCGTTTTTTTTTGGTAGGAATATTAGAACTCCAAACTTTCAGAACTCTCCCTTCATTCATGATTTTTTTCAATACAATAAGAGTTTTCCTATCATTGTTGCTGTGTAGGAAGTCAACGGGATACATTACTGCTGTCATAATGGCGAGGTAATATAATCCTCTTTGACTCAGATCTCAACCACAGTTGAACAATACATCAGTCAACCCCCTCATAGAGCCTCACTTGGGTCCAACTTTGGGTCTAACTTTTCATTTGTACGAGAAGAATGTGTTTATCTTTTTTGAAACATCTTTGTTTTAAGGAGACTCTGAGCTGTCTGCCGTGTAAAGCTGCTGATAGTTCTCAGATGTGGCTCACATGAACGCAACAGCCCGTGACCACAGCGCAGGAGCTGCCCAGAGACCTCAAGTGACTCTGGCTACCTTGAATGACTAGGCTGGGGTTGGACTGCCCTGCACTTTAACGACTTCCTTCCTCATGGCGATTCGCTGTGTCCAGTCTGCAGTCCAGGGCAGTGGCTATTTTTAACAAAGCTGCTCTCCCATTTGCTCCGCAAACACAGTGAGGCCGGCCCTCCCTGTGTTTGTTTGTACTGCTGGATTACAGAGAGGGGTGGTGGGGAAAACGAGCGGCCCAGGAAGCATGAGGTAGCACTTCTTTGCCACATAAAGGCCTAGAGAGAGTAACCTAACACTGGGCTTCACTTTGTAAGTACCTCTGTGTGACCTCCACTGGTGCAATAAACTGTAGAGCTGGGAAACATTCATTCATGAAGGATCTTATCAACAGCCGGTGATAGTGAGTGGAAAGCTGGAAGATAACCCTGTAAGTCAATAGAGATTTAACAGAGGATATTGTGTGGAGTAATGGAGCGCCAACAATGGCTGACACATGCATATATAAACACAGTCATACCCTCACAAAGAAATGACAAAGGGAACCGAAATGTCTCCTGGTCATTTTGGGCTACTCTCCTGCTTGATTACCGTAGAGCTGTAAATCAATCCCATGTAATTTACAGTGGCAGACCCTTCAAAGGCCCATAAATCTAATGGGGATGGGTGTTGTGCGCCACGCCACCAAGGTAATAATTACACATTACTGCCGGGCCTCTTTATCTTGCAGCTCCGTTTGTGCTACCGAATTATTTCCACGGAGAAAAAAAAAAAAGCACAATCCTGTCATGTAGCTCCAACCCTTGCAACACACTGCACTTGCTCTTTGAATCTGATCGCCATGGCAACGCACCACTTTCTGTCTCTCTCTCTCTCTCCGTTTCTGCTCCCACCGTGCACTTAGAGCAGCCCCTCTCCACCGAGCTCATCAGAAATAATTCTGCCTGCACCTCAAGCAAATGTTGCTGAATGCAATATCACAAGATTGCCTGATGGAGCTTCCCAGGAGCCAAAAGGTCAGAAGTTCAAGCTCTGCAACAGCCAACATGTGATATCGCAGTCTAGAGAAAGACATATGACGATGATAGTGTCATGTGAAAACCTGATATGTGATTGTGATGATGTATAATCTATTGTAAAAGCATTTCAAATATTAAAGGAGTAGTTTGGATTTTTTGAAGGGGGGTTGTATGAGTTACTTATCCATAGTCAGTGTATTACACACAGTAGATATCAGTTGGCACACCCCCAGTGTGGAGGAGCAGGCTAGAGAAGCTAAGTACTTTACTGCTAGGATGGGGGCCAGAATTTGTCAGACATTTCTTACGTGGTTTTGAAAGAAATCACAACACTTTGCTCAGAGTTCAATGGTGTAATTACTCATAAAATGCATTTGATGCTGTCCAGGTTTGAGAGGGTTAAGAGAAACAAAAAAGAGCTCCTTTTTCCAAACTCCTAGCAGCATTTGGAGATTTTAGATAGAGATACAAGGTTTTCACTTGAAAGCAACGCCAGTGAAAGGCCTGAGATGTGGACGGAAAATGTAATCATTAAAATGAGTAAACAGCAGCGCTGCGAGGAAGCAGAGCTATTCTTTGCAAATTGATTTTAATGCCTTCCTCTTTCCCCTCAGGTGGGAAATGTGCTCATTTTGATATTATTACAACTGCGCTGGGCTCCATGTGTGCATTAGAGGGTCCCTCACTGATCTTTACCTGGTAAACAACAACAGTCGTCTAGTCTGCAGCTTGGAGGACGTCTGCCCAGGTGGATTAGGGGAGGATGATTACAGGATTGGCTATTCATCCTTGTCAGCACTGTCGAGCTGCGCCGCAGTCCCATCATGAGACTGTGCAGAAACCTCTCCCTCCCACTCACATTCAACTCACTGCAACCGCCGGCCATAAAAACTTTATAGCCATAGCACATCGCCGCTGTAATGTATTGGTTGTAATCCCTTTGCGATGCACCGCACACCTCCGCCGCTAATTGTCAATAGATCAGAAATGTCAGAAGTCGGCTCGGCTTCACTGAGAATTAGTGTATGCATATTTATAGAGGCGGATTATGGATGTCAGTGTTTCTGCTGGGATGAAATGAGCTAGTTAGGCTAGCTGGTGCTGGCGGGGAGACAGCTAGAGCCAGGGGGAATCACTTCAGAGGGCAGTTCTACCCTGGGAGAATCCTGAGCCTTCAATGGCCTGCAGTGCTTTTCATATATACACGCAGTTGAGATGATGAGCCAATCACAGTCTTTAAAACAGCACCACAGCCTCCTGCTTTTCGACTGTCCCAGTGCATTTGGGCTCACATATTCAGACTCATTACACAGATCTCCAGCAGTGCATAAAGCAGATTAATAATATCAAAGCACATCTGTGCCCTTTGGTGATGCTGTAAATCTTGTACTGAACACTCCTGCTTCAATTACATGATGATTTAATGACTGCTAATGCAGACCTGGAGAGCAGGGCACTGCGATATAATTAGCCATGGCGGAGTTGAGTATAATGGTTGTGTTACATGTGAAAGACAATGTTTTACACTCACCTCTGGCCCTCGCTCCTGCACATGGCAGGACTCGCTGTCTCCTTCTGAGAAGGAGCCCGACTCGTCGCTGGAGTTGGTGCCGTAGGACTGCTCACATTTGATCTTGGGCCGCACCTGGTTAAAAAGGGCATCCCCGCCCACGCTCTGCTCCTGCTGGTCCACATTTAGGCAGCGTGCCACGTTGGAGCACGGGGAGGAGGAGAACTCAAACTGGGGCAGGCTGCAGGGCGAGCCTCCGCTGCCGTCCTCGGCATAGGAGTACGAAGAGCAGGAGCTGGAAGTCCTGGTGCGTGTCTCACAAGGCGGCGAGCGCGGGCACACTTTGATTGGCACTGGGCAGCTGGTGTTGGGTCGTGGGCGGCACAGGAGCGGGGGCTCAGTGGAGGTGGTGCTGGGAGAGTAGGTCTGGGAGGTGGGGAGGGACTGGCTGGCTCCAGCCCACAGGCCCTTTGGCATGTGCTCAGAGAGCTCCATCTCCAAAGAGTTCCCACCGGGGTAGGAATGTGCTGGGGTTCCCAGACGGTTGCAGGCCCCTGAGGAAAATATGACACTACGGCGATCTAGCTCGACTTCCTGCTTGCAGACCCCGTCGCAGGAAGCGGACTTGAGGGACAACCCTGCAGGGAAACCGTCCACGTCCTTTGGGGATGTAACAGACAGACCCAGCTCCCCAGAGAAAGGCCTGAAGTCTTTTTTATGATCTCCCTGAGAGTTTCCTTTGTCCTGGGGGCAGACAAGTCTGTTGGCAAATAGCTGCTGTGATGTGTTGGGCAGACTGGGGAGGTCCACCCCTTTCTTGAAGAAGGCTCGGAGGCAAGAAGGGGACTTGGTTCTCTTGGTTCTTTCTACAGATATGGGGTGATCCATCTCCATGGCCGTCACACTGTCCTTATCCCTGACGTCCTGCTCGTCCCCTGACAGGCACAATGAGACGGCCTCTTCCCCTGCCTGTGGTTCAACTTTGATCTGTGCCAAAGGCAGCCTGCCCTGACCTGGCACTGCCCCACTAACGCTGCTCTCCTTTAATGTGCTTGGAAAACCTGAGGTACTGGTGTGTGAGGAGGTGTCATTATTGTGCTTGTTGCAAGCCCACTGGTATTTCCTGTACTTGGGGCATCGCGGCAGGTCGGACGCTCCTTGCCGATCAAAGTCCAGCCGGCCGTCTGCGAAGTTACTGGACATAGCCATCGCTAGCCGATCATCGTCAGGGTGTCCAAAGGAGGTGAGGGCATCAGCACGCCGTCGCGCCTTCGGGGAGGTTGGCCTTTCCGCCTCTGACTGCATGCTCTCATCCTCTGAGTTATTCACCTCTGCCGCCACCTTGTGGCAGAGCAGCAAGCCGTCCTCCTCGCTGCGCAGCTGGGCTTCCAGGAAGCGAAAGCATGAGTCCTCGAGGTTGTGCATGCGCAAGAATTCAGCACAGCGGATGACCTCCTGGATGTTTTCTCTGCTGAGTAACAGCTTAGCAGTGTAGGCAAACTGCAACAATGGAGCGAATCCCCTGGCAGTGACCTGCAAAAAAACAGGGAAATTGCCAGCATTACCATCAGCACAGCCATTGTTCAGAGCACTTGGAGTGTGGTGAGACAACCTGACAGCTCCAACGACTATAAACAAAAACTGTAAAGTACCGGTTAATCTTTTTTATCAGGTCAGCACTGAACATTCTACATGGCAGTAAATAAGATCTGGTGTTCTGGGGATGTTGGCAGGTTGTGTGTCCAGCCTCATGTTCATAATAACAACCTGTGGGCACATTCCAGCAGTCTACCACTGTCTGCTCTGTGGTCATATCGTTGGTTTTGCCCACACCCACTCCAGTCACTGCAAAACCCTTACTTACTTGAGGTACGACGTTGAGGCACTAGTGCTGCTTTATATTCATGGGGTTACATGAATTCACTGTTGGCGGCATAAATCTGTGCAGACAGCACTGCCTTAAGTGCATCTCTGGAGAGTCAAGTGATGGTAATTCTTAAAAAAGAATCAGCAAAGCTCTTAAGTGAATTACACCTGCAGAGGGGCTGGGTTTTGAGTTTTCGTCTCAGTCCTGATGTTTGGTATCAGTATTGAGAGCTTTGACATTGATATCACGCTGATACTTTTTATATATTTAGGCTACATGATAAGAGAAAGATGTTTTAAGTTAACAAAGAAAGACAAAGTTTTTATAAGTTGAAAATTATTTATTACATCAGGAACTATTTAGGTGTTTTAGGACCAGATGAAATTTTTCATACTTTTAAGAACACTGATTTTTGTTGTGTCCAAACCCTTAACAGCTATGAATCATCTCAGTTATTATAATGTTATTTTGTGGCTTTTTTTGGCTCATATTTTAGAGCAGGTGTTCTCACAGCACAACCACTACTTCTGCATAATTTGACTCATAGAGTAAGCGCACAAGAGACTTCTGCGGAGGGACTCAAAAAAAAAAAAAAAAAAAAAAAAGTATCCACTGATTTTTAGACATCCTTTTCCTAATGTAAGACTAAGGGGAAAAGCATTTTTGGGCCCAGTGGCATCACATGATGGACATGACAGCTGCAATTCCATTGTTTAGCCACTACAAAAAACATTGATCGGTTGAACATACCTAATGAGGAACCAGCAATTACCATTTTTAAAAACTGTGCAAACAATAGACAACACAATACACAAAAAAAGCTGTAATGAAAAAGATAAACAGAGGAAAACACGAACAAACGAACTAAAAGCAAAGTCTGGGCTTATGACAATAGAAATACAATGTCATTTTGACTTATCAAAACAAAAGTAAAAGCACTTTTCCGTCCACCGGCCAGCTTACAGTACGGCACTTCATTATTCCTCAAAGTTAAAATCAACTTATCTTACCTTCCTAAAACTACTACCTAAAACTGCCTAAAACTACTTTGCTTTCTGTTTTGAGTTTTACCTTCCTAAAACTACTAGCTCATACTCCTTTGCTTACTCTTTTGAGTTTTACATTCCTAAAACTACTAGCCAATACTACTTTGCTTAGTCTTTTGAGTTTTACCTTCCTAAAATTACTACCTAAAACTACTTTGCTTACTCTTTGGAGTTTTACCCTCCTAAAACTGCCTAAAACTACCATTCTTTGCTTACCCTATTGAGTTTTACCTTCCTAAAACTGCCTAAAAGTACTTTGCTTACTCTGCTGAAGTTTTATCACTACAACACTGACACAAATGTATCCAGCAGTGTACTGTTTGGTAAGTGCCAGGATCAGGGCACAGCCCCACAGCCTCACTTTCCGACAGTGGCCCCTGCGTAGTCGGGTCAAGTGCCTGTAAAGCCTAAGGGTTTGTAAGACTGCGGCTTATCCCCGTTGTGGCCATGTGGCGCGGGATGATAGAGGGAAGCCTTCCATTTAGACTTAATGCCAGATAATTAGGTAAACTCCTGAGCCTGCAGAAGTCCAGGCCGGCCTGTGCTGCTGTTGTCACAGAGCACACAGACGAGAGAAAGGAGCCAGAGTAGCCGGCTTTAATGCCAGGCTTGTCTGCTGTTTTAAGATCAGCTTGAGGGTTCACACTAGGTTGCATTCTTCACTTTACTCAGGCTCTAGCACCCAACCCCTGCTGATTTATCCCGGTTATTCTCCAGTGACAAACACATTAGTGTCAGGCACTCGGGGGAATGCAATCGAAACACACAGAGAAAAAGGTGGACTTGCAAACACAGTTGCAGAGCATTCACTTTAAAGCTGAGGTGGTACTGTTTGCTCTACAAAGCACCTTTGCAAAGGCTGAGTGATGTAAAGTTTTTCTTACAAGACTTAACAGAGGCTACAATGTGGTTTTAATGAGCCCAGTGTTTACTGATTGTTTTGCTGCCTTTGTTTGGGGGAAACAAGAAGATGAATTACCCTCAGTGGAGCGGCACAAACTGTGTGAGCACTGCGGCAGCTTCCAGAGTTCCAGCGGTCCCTGCCAGACACCCCACTAGTAAAATCTTTAGTAATCAAGCTTCTAAAACCACAGAATTTGCTCTGTGGATTTTTCTGCCTGGAAAAACAACTAAGCAGTATGCATGAGGAAAACAAATATGTCCGTAAAACATAGCTTGAGGTCATCGGAGTGAGTCTAAGGATGTATTAAATCATCTGATTTTGTGGATTTTTTAAGCAATATGAATAAACGTGCATATGGTTGCAGTTTTTCTTTTTACTTTGGAGAGCTGATGTTTTATTGACTTCTTCCGTGTTCATTTCCAAACATTCAGTTTGAAATGAGAGATAATACGTGCTCGAGGCTGAGAACTCAACAGCACAATGAAGGATGTGTCTGTGCTAAATTGAATGGAACATGACCCCAAAATACAGATGGGGATTACATGATTAAACAACAGATATGAGAATCGCAGCTTGAAATTCCAAAACACCCAACCTGACATTTAGCCAAACTCAGCAATGTCCAAGGTAATGTGTCAAAACATCTGTACTGAACTGAAGCTGGCACTGTACTGTGGCCAACTGACACTTTTTTTGCATGGTGTGCAACATATCATCATACAACTGTTCGTATGATATCCTACGGAAAGTTCTATACGTGCAACAGTTCACACGATATCTTATGATTTAGTACCCTTACTGGTTAGGTAAAGTTTGCAAAAAGAATCATGGTTGTGTTGCCACATTACGTTAGACATGGAATGACATTTAGCTACTTATGTTAGTAAAAACTTTTTTTTCACACGACACAAACTCTGGTCTCCTGGGTCAAAGTCATGTGTTTTTTTTAACCCTACATCACCCTGACTGCATCCCTATACGGACTATGTTACTCTTCATACTACATACTTTTTTGCTCTCATCTTCTACGGGAAGACAGCTTGCAGCGCACAGGTCACATGATCACACCCTCCTGGCTCATGAAAACATGGGTTTGTGGACCATGGAATTGAAGCCTTGAGTTAGGCATTTTGGTTGTCACAATCTTTGATTTTCTGAGCCAGAAGTGACCATATACTGTATGGATGGAAGGGTAGAGCTGTGGAGGAGCGAGGGGTGTATGTGACTAAAAACACGAGGACGCCACTGTGGTAGCAACTTGTCAATCACAGCCATGCCTTAAGTGTGCCTAAGTTTACCCTCATTTATCAAAAATGTACTATTAGTATCACTATTGCTTGTATGAATAATTTTACAACATATACTTCTAATTTATTTAATTTTATTTCTTTCTCACTTTAATGTTAAAAACACAAAATGATGTAAGTATGCTGTGCTGTATAATGTAGACCGATTTTAATTCCAATTTTAAAAAAAAAGTTATTAACGGTACACAACAATGATGATGATAAATAAATAACAGCAGGGTAAACTAGTTCACAAACATTTAAGTCCAATTGAAACATATTGGCCAAGTACCTGTTCTATTATTCCAGTGTATGGACATTCTTGTGAGCCACAGTGGATCCTTTTGTAACTTTTTGAGCAAAGAACTGTTGCACCTGGTCATGCTGTTGACTTATCAGGCAAGCGCAAACAAGAGACAACCCGGGAATATTTATAAGAGAATCATTTCAAGTGCAACTCCATTCAGTTTCAGTTTCATTCAGCATTCAGTTTCTATGCTCCGTATATCTGGAACAAACTACCAGAAAATATCAGGTCTGCTGCAAATCTGAGTTCTTTTAAGTCAAGGTTAAAGACTCACCTGTTCACTGCTGCCTTTGACTAAAAGGCTTTTTACTTTCTAAATTTTATATTTTACTTCGAAACTCTGCACTGCAACTCTTATTTCAATATATGTGTTTTCATATTTTGGGGTTTTATCTGTTGTTTTCCTACTTGCTGTTTTTAATCACCTTTTACATGCTTCTTTTATAATGTTTTAAATGTGTTTCCTTTCCCCCTGTTGTTGTATTTCAATGTTATGTGTGAAGCACCTTGAATTGCCTTGTTGCTGAAACGTGCTATACAAATAAACTTGCCTTGCCTTGCCTTGCCTTGCCTTGCCTTGCCTATACTACATATTTAGTAAAGCATCCCTGCTCTGTCTATCTTTCACCTGAGGGGTCCTCCGCCTGAAAAGCACTGAAGGTCTTGTTTTCAAGGGGGTCACAGAGTCACAGAGCATGATGTTAACTGTGTAATGGTGTATAAATTCCATCATTCATTTATTGCATTGTCCCAATGCTGTAGATTTCTCTCTTCCATGAACTACTGCTGCTCTTTAAAAGCCACTAATACCTGTGTTCCTCCCTGAAAAGCTGTAAATAAATATGTTTCTTCCTATAATCACAGTGCTGTGAAGTGCTTCTTCTTCACAACAACAGCTGTCAATCTGTCAATATTTCTTTAAAGTTGCCCATGACAGCCTTGAAATACATCCCAGATGCTTATGGCCTTATTATCTACATCTCCACTGTTAATGTGACTACATAATCACCCATGCTATAAAAAAAAAATACACATTTTGAGCTTAAATCTAAATTGTTGTGTTGATTTAATCTGCTGCATTTCTTCGTTGCTGTGGTATGACTACAGACAGCCAAATGTTTATGATGCACACCATCCCAGCACCGGTTTTAACAGATGTGTGATATGCTAAATACACATCTGTTTGCATATAGTGTGAAATGTGTGATGGGACTGCTATAAACACCTAATGTAAGACATTAGTGCATTTTTGGATCTGCAGAGCACACTGCAGTTGAACCTCCATCCTCGTCGTGTTAACCCGGCTCATCCGCAGGCTGCAGCCTCCTACACAGCGTGCCTCTGGACTAAAGCACCTTGCAGCGAGAGCTGGCGAACAGACAGTCCAACAGCAGCAGGCATATCAGTCATTGTTAAGAGGAAGCTGCTGACTCCATATCTGTGAGGGGGGATGGTGTGTATGTGTGTATGTGTGTGTGTGTGTGTGTGTGTGTGTGTGTGTGCGCCTGTGCTACGGTAAGTGGGTGGGTGGGAGTGGGAGTGTGTGCGTGTATGTGTGTGTGTGTGTGCGCGTGTGTGTCTGAGTGTGACGGATTGGGGGGAGGGTAGAGGCTTTGACTGGACTATCCGCTCTACTGATGAGCGCAGCACATCCACTCCACCAATGCTGCAGCACCGCTCAGGAACATACACACACACATACACACAAAGACACACATTTCTGTACATGAACCCACTGAATCTGAAAATCATGCTCTTTTTCACTGTAATTGATATGATGATGAACTGTGTGTGCATACGCTGCTGGCTGTTCTTTTATCTTGCAAATCATGTTCCTAGTTTAACCATCTTGATGATCTTAACTCAGTATTTTTATTTCAGCATTAACGGGGTACCACAGAGATTTATATGACAAAAAAAAAAAATGGAGCTGTGATCTTGGAAATTCTTTTGTTATCAAATATTACTCCCTTCCCAAGGCTCTGTTTTTTGTCATATAAATCTCTGACTTATTAGACTATATATTATAGAAATTTATGAGAAAAAAATTAAATGTAGTAACTAAATCACAGATGTGTAACCCAACGGACATATTAAAGCCCGAGGTATGTTCATTTTTATTTTTTTTTTACTTTTTTTCCTCATAAAACAACCATGTTGATTTCAGAATATCCAAGTTTTCATCTTGTAAATTTCTGACTTAAATGTCAGAATTTTTTTTAAAAAAAGATCATAATACACTACACCATCATAAGCCCCTTCTATGCTGCCTGTTCAAGGTGGGAATATTGCACTTCTCTGCCACCTGGCCTTTCTGTATAAAATGTACAATGAGCAGCCATAAATGTCTGCAAACTGGATAAAACAATGAAGTCCAAGGAGCTCCTTACCCTTCCTCCTATAACAGGGACTTACATAATTGTTATTGCCGTGTTACGTGATTGTTATTGTTTAGGAAACACTGCCTACGCGTATGTTAAATGTCCCACAACAGGCCAATGCTGTTGTGTTGCACCACAGCCATCACGCCCCTTTTGCTTCTACGATGCCAGCATGCTGTCTAAATCATATTTTACTGACAGGTTTTTTCGTCAACTTGACCAAGTTCCTTCAGAGCCACAGAATATACAACACAGGCTGAGCTGCACTCTCCAAGATTAATAAACTGATCTTCATGTGTATAAAAGTTGTAGGGTCCCTTTAAAAAGCAGTTTTGTGTGAGGACATAAAGTGAACAATGTCTGTGCATCACTGTAACTTTGTATCTACTTTACTTTGGGCATTCCTCTTTGAAAAGACAACAAAAGTTGTACTGTGAGCCCACACATGCAAATTCACTGTAGGTTGTTTAAATTTAAGTGATCTGAAAATGTTTCAACTTGAGACATGAACAATTCTTGCTTATCCTGAGGCGCCACGGCTTTAATTCATGACGTTATGGAGACAAAAAGAAAGTCCTGACATCTATCACAGTCGGAGCTGTCACACAAACACACGCACGCACATGCATGCACGCACATACACGCGCGCGCACATACACACACACACAGTCAATAAACAGACTGCACTAAAAGTCCAGCAGTACATTTGCACAAATAAGAAAAACAAAGTTAAAAATGTCCTTCATGGTCTGTTTATGCTGCGATGCACTTTGACTTCAGGAAAACTTTTAGACATGCTTAACTGCTGTAGGAGCCATGAAAAATTACATACTCGTCAATAATCAAGATTTTCTGTTATTTGCTAATGAAAACTAGGTCTATATTTCCAATGTCAAATATTTTATGTGGAACAATAGTGGTTGCAAGCACCTATCAATTGAATGAGCATTATCAGTGGTTATCAGGCACAGAGAGACCAGCTACTCCCTTCATATTGCTGTTATCAGACCATTAAATGGCTAAATGGCTAAATTGGGTTTAGAAAAAAAAATTCATGGGTTTCTAAACTAAAAACTAAACTAAACTTTCAAGACTCAACCACATAGTTTTGATAGTTTTGGCACCAAATCCTAAAAAACCTAGAATGAAACCCAACAAAACTTCACCCACTGACAACTGATAATAGTTATTTAACGAGATGATAACAGCCCTCTGACTCTACCGGTAGATGTAGCAAGCGCCCTCTTACCTGCTGATGCTGATAACTATGATAACCTCCATTTAATCAAGAATCCAAAGTCAATGTCAACTTTTTTTAGCTGACTTACCTAAGTTTATAATGCCACGCATTATAACGCCACGCCACGCCACGCCAAGTAAAAAACATACTTAGTTTAACACAATGATGTTTTTAAAACCCAACCACACAGTTTTGGTGAATAAACTGAAAAAAACAAAACAAAACAAAAAAAAAAACTGAGTGAAACCCAAAAAAAACTTCTCCCTTTGACAACTGATAACAGGTATTTAATGAGCTGATAACAGCCTTCTGAACGTTCTGGTAGGTATATCAAGCCCTGTCTAACCCACATCAATGAGGCTAATAATCACTGATATTTCCCATTCAATCAAGTGATGACATTTGAGGGAGGGAGACGAAAAGCTCCCTTTTATGATCGGTTGATAATAAACATTTTTTTTCATAATCAATTTAGTTAACACTTTTATAGTTCCTTGTGTTTAACCTCTAGCTGTGTTTCACTTGTGTTTTTGAAGTAAATGTTTTCTTACAGCAAAGAGTCCAAACAAAGAACACGGACATAAAGAAATCAATGGATCCATGCTAATCCTGACAGCTCATGTGGAACGTTCTCAGCATTCATGGCCTTTTTACTTACCACTTCTGTATTTTAAATAACTGCAATGCATTTCATATTACACGATTTGTGTGTTGAGGATTGACATACACATTCTGATTTATTCTTTTCACTTAAACAGCACACACACAAAGAACAAAACACAAACCTTTCAGCAGCCTGAGCAAGCGTGCACTCAAATAACTGCCAGAGGCCGCTCTTTATGCACACACACACAGATTTAGCTGCTGTAGATCGGGCCATGCTGACTGTAACGGTGAGGCAGTGGTAGCTCAAATGAGGCTGGCTGGCTGCATCCAAGGCTGCTGATAAACAGTAAAGCTGCTGGAGGAAAAGTGCTGAGCGTACCAGGGATCTATTTTCAGCTAGTATCAGCAGCTGCTGCCTGCGGGAGCGCATCTTTATGTGTGCCCTGCACCATATGTGATTACTCCACTGTTACAACCAGCACAGCAGCCTAATGAAGGAAAGCGTAACGAGAGCGACACAGGATGGAGGGAGGGAGGGAGGGAGGGAGGGAGGTAAACACTGAGGGAGGATGGACGGAGCTCAGAGGAAAATGAGAGAGGAAGGAAGACAGCCACAGCGTAGGAAACTGTTTGGGGGGGGGGGGTGTATTTCCTGGTCATTAGCTTACTGACGTGACGTTTGAAGCATTTCAGCTGTTAGCAGCACTTAGTGTATGAGTTAAGACAAAGACACAAATTTATCAACGTGACAGATTGGGGCCATTTTAGGTTAACACGACTCTGCTCTGCGTCTGGAGAGAACAGGCGATACAATTACAGGGCAGGAAATCATGGGCAGTGGCCAATCACAGTACCGGACATTTCACATGACATTTTTAGGAAGCCTGCCAAAATCTCTTTTCATAAACAGGCTGAGCAATACAACATCGCCCTCCCGAAATCACTTTCTCTGTACCCTCACCCGGCGCTCCTCTCTTACATAGGCCTTTCGCCTCCGTGGAAGAGAGGGCTAATTTATGCAAATGCGCTCCCTCGAATTCCTGCATGTCATGCATGCTAATGAGGACATGGCATGGCATGACAATGTAGTGCAGGGGAGAACACTCCATCTCCATCGGAGGGAGCAGCCGCCGCTTTAACATCAGATCTGCTGAGTAACCTGACATTAACCTCTGTGTTAGCAGACAAACAATAAGGAGCCTGAGTCACAGCGCTAATGAAAATGGAACAGGCGCAGTACTGTATGCTGTCATGACGCCATTGTGGGTTAAGCTGTTATGCTGGAGGAGATGACAGGAAATGTGCGGGGACAAAGGCTGGCGCGGCACAGAAAAGCTCTCGGGCCAAAGGAAAGTCTTTTGTAAAGACAGCCAGAGCAGACGTACAGTAGCTTACTAACCTTTCTGTCCTTAGAAATACATTAAACTGACAAATGGATGTCACACTGTATCATTAAGCCTTTGAAAGCAGAGCAAACTTGTTTGATTTCTTTCAAAAACATGGCAACAAAAGAAGAAATGACCCAAGCATTAGCAAGAAAATAACCTGAAAATTAGTAACAAAGGGAAAACAGAAAAAGCCTGAAAATTTAACAAAAAGAAGAAAGTTAAAAACAAAACAAAGAAACTACAGGAAAAAAAATGCGTAAAAATGATTTTTTTCAGGTTGCTCATTGCCTTTTCACTCCCATGTTTTTTAAAGAAATACTATCAATTTGCTCAAGGTTTAAGGATTTAAATATTTAAAGGCCTCTGAAAGCAGCAGAAGAAAAGTAATGTTTCAAAGGGTTAAACCCCTTGAAACGTTTCATGTGCTGCATTCAGATGTGTTTCATAAGATATTCAACTCTTTGAAAACTAAGCTAATTTGTATCTTTTTTTTAAACAAGTACAAGAAAATCAATGATTTGGCACAAAATGTCCCACAAATTGTGGGAAATTAGTAAAAGAGGACAAGAAATGACCTAAAAATTAGATTTGAAAAAGGGGTGAGAATTATTAGAAAATTATCAAAAAAAAAAAACTGTATTCATAATCATTTAACTATCTATTTAAAACTATATTACATAAAATGTATACATATATTACTATATTTTTAGCACTTTTTCTAGTATCTCTTGTTTTTATTTTTTTCTTGTTAATTTATTTTCAGGTGTTTTTCAAGTTTTTACTAATTTCTTGCTATTTTGGATCATGTCTTCTTGAATTGCCCATTGCCCTCTCCTCATATTTTTTTTTTTTTGAAAGAAATCAAACAAATTTGCTTAGGATTAGAATGGTCAGTGTCAGGTAGAACCTGTTATGACAAGCTACTTGCACAACTTTAGAGATCTTCTGGTAAAGTGTCTTTTTGTGCATTCATTTACAAATCAAACCTTTGGAATTAATTACTTAACATACTACCATGGTATCTAAGATTATTTGGTTTTCCTATTTTCCAAGCAGCCATTCTCTTCACTCCTTTCTGTCTAGTATAAAATTGAACTGTCAAAGACTCAAAACTTCCTTCAGTTGCACGATCAATCACTGTGAACAAATTTGCTTTTGTTGTTGCCAGAAGTTCCATTACTGCAACAAGCAACAATGTAACTTTGACAAAAACAAAATCAGACATGTTGTTCACTGTGATAGATCACCCATCTGCTTCCATATTTCAAATATCTACAAGCTATGGTATGAACTGAACTGAAATAAAAGACTGCCTGTATGTACTGAAAAACTAACTGAAAGAATTAAAAGATGCAAAAACACTGGTCTTTAATTGAATCTGTATATTACAGTATCTACATGATATGATATGGCAAATTATGCATCTCTCTTTTTTTAGGTTATTTTTGGGCTTTTTGGACCTTTTTTAAAAGCACAGGTAAAGCATGAAAGGAGGAGAGAGAGGGGATGACATACAACAAAGGGCCATGGGCTGGAATTGAACCCACAGCCCCTGTGGCAAGGAAACAGCCTTTTTACATGGGACGCTCACTCTACCAGGTGAGGTGCCCCAAATGATAAATCTCTTGTTCAATGATCTTTAATTAAATTCAATTAAATAGAAACTGATCAATTTGACACTATTATTAAACTAAAAAACAAAAAAGAACTAAAAAATAAATATATAATATACACAATATGATGGCAAACATGAACATATTTGAACACAAACAGTGTATACAAAATGTTCGGCCCCTAAAATTTGGTTATGAAGTACTGAGAACAGCCTAAAATGATAGTAAATTTTAAAGTAATTCAATTTTAGTCATTGAAAATATTCATGACTAACCCCTAACCATAACCCTAACTCCTCAACCAAACCCTAATGCACAAAATTTTAAAAAACGTCAAAATACATTAAATTCAATCCTCTAAAACTAAACTAAAATGTACACAGTTATATACAATGTATTTTTGATGAGCCAATATTGGCCTGACTAAGGCTCTAGTATTTATGTCCAATTTTGTAAGGATACTGAACGTGTACTGTAAAGCCATGCTTCCATTAAATACTTACTGCGTCGTAATACCCTTATAAATCGTATGCCCTGTATGGGCATGTACCTAAACCTTAGATCTGTTTTGTGTTTTTGCTGCAGACTCTGAAATGTAGGAAAGGTTGTTACCGGATGGTAATACGATAACAGCCGTTTTACAGACACAATGGAGGACATCTAATGTTTCATGTTCTTTCTTTGTATGAGGATGTTTACTACAAGAGGGAGACAAGTTTTGTTTAAGAAAAGGCTGAAAGCAGTATAGCAAAATACTGCTGATGGGGCTCCTGGTTGCTCACCTGGCAGAGCAACCACGGGTTCAACTCCCACTCCCACTTTCATGCTTGAGCTGTCCTATGTAATATAGAGAGGCAAAAGCTAAAAAAACAAAACACAAAAAAAAAAAACCAAGAGAGTCTTGAAAATGTTACATTGCTGCTTCGGTGTCAGCAAAACTAACCAATAAACGGGCCACAATGTTTTTAGCTGCACATTTTAGCATCAGATCAGTGTGATATAGATATCACAACAGGGTTATATCAAAAAAAAGGGACGGAGAGGTTCTAATGGAACCATCCACAACTTCTCACAACGAAATAACAACGATAACCTTTCTAATATGTGACACTGAATAACTGAGGTGAACTGAACCAGACTTCTTGGTGGACACGAGACTTAAGGTTTTGTGCACATTTGAATTGGTATTAGCACTGCAATGAGGTACTAAGCACAGTGAATACATTTTTACAGCTACGTTGACGGATTTGGAAACGTAAGGAAAGTGTCATCGTCAGTGACAGCAGAAGCTCAGACGTTCCTGAGCTGCGGGTAAGTAAACCTCCCCCTGACAGTGGATTAAATCAGATAGTGTACGTCCTAATCCTCTCCCAGTGCAGCTTATTGTACAGGCCAGACACTGGGGAGGACATGACCCCACCTCCACACTGTTTAAGACTCAAGAAGATTGTGTTTGGGTTGTTTGTTTCTGACCACACAAAAATCAAATCATTGAATTTATCCAAGCGCAGAACATGTGACGGGGTACTTTCAGCTCTGTGTACAGATTGTGTTCAGTCCACCATGCTTGTATGGAGAGTTTTTCAGATTAGTCTAATGAAAGTCCATGTATTCCTTTCATTAATAGGGATGTCCGCTGCTTAACTGTGCCGGGTTTGGAGGTTAAACACAAAGAGCATAAACATGGGGATCACACTGCAGGCTGTCACCCGGCAGGCTGGCTGCACAAGGTGCTCCTCTACCCAGCCTCTCACACTTTGACAAAGACCCTGCATCTTCTGTCAGCTTACGACATGAGACATGTCCTTGTGTTGGCAGAGAAAGAGAGCCCCCCTGCTGGACCGAGGGGGTTGGGTGTTAGTGCGGGTACTACCACCGCAGAGAATCACTTCTTTCTGCACTGCTTCCTCTTCATCTTCCACCACCCAACCCCCCGATCTTTAAGGAAAGCATGGCTCTTTCCCTGGCTCCCACCATCTGTCTATCAGGCTGTATTTCTGTGATAGTGTCTTGGCCAAGCACTCGGTGTGGGGCCACTCTGTTTGAGGCCCCCGCAGATTAGCCAGCACTGAGCACCAATCAACTGCTTGACCTGAGGTGGATAGATGTCAGTCATCAACCTTCCTAAACCACCACAAGAGCATTACATTTGCCAGTCTTTGGTCTATCTCAAGCTCCTTCTCTACCTCCCAGCAGCAAAACCTTTTAGTTACCTCACAAGCAGCAAAGCTTGAAGTCAAATACGTCCCCCATAACTAAACAGCAAAATAGGTGTTTTGTAAATCCTCTTTCAAACAGGCAATGCAAACCTGAAATTATGTGGATATTACCCAGAGGAAAATGTAAGAAGGCAAATGTTCCAATCAGTTGGATCGGACACGAAACAGACTTTAGCCTGCCAGCTCCCTAGTAAGTTCTTGGAACATGCGATTGAGCTCATGTGCGAATAGGGCGGGTAATTATCCAGAGAAGTCACAACGAGCTAATGGGATGCCGTTTCTAATAAGCAGCTCATGCCAAACAGAAGAAAACAAGCATCCACAGGTGAATAAGAAGACTGCAACAGAAATGTCACACTGGAAAGATGATGAAGATATCCATACTCTACCCAGGTGCCACCCCTCCAAGACAATATATTGATTATTCACATAGCCACAAAAGCTTGCTAGTTAGGTAAATGTAAACATACAGTATGTCCCTTTACTTGCAAATGCAAGCAGTGTTTTTATTTTCCCAATGAAGCCATGTCTCCTACTGCCAGTTGTTTCCAACAATTTGGCCAAAACTAGTGTATCTCAAGAACTAATGACTAGATTGCCAATACATTTAAATAAAAAGGATGATTCTCAGAGGATAATCCCAAGGGATTTTGGTGACCTGTGACCTTGCATGTAAAGCCACTATTTAACCTTAAACAAAGCTGCAGTACTTGAATCCGGTCTTGGTCTTAAGACCCCTTTTTTGAGGTCTTGCATTTCTCTTGGTTTCATGCCTTGTTGGATTCCACATTGCTCTCCAAAAAAAGGTGCACCTATTTAAAGGTGACAATGTGTATCAATGAACTGATGCATCGATTTGGATTGATGCATCTTTACACCCCTAATTTAAATCGTGAATATCCCCAACCCCTACACTCTAAACCTTAACCCTTGTTCTGACCACCATAAGGACAAACTCCTTTTTATGCTGCCAGGGTGACTTTAAAGTCATCATTCATAACAAACGCTTCAGTACTTCATCCACGTCTTCAAATTGTTTGGTTTACAAAACACAGCAGACTTTTAGTGTCTAAACAAATCACAGCAAATCCTGTGCGACACTACAGGTGGATACGCTCCCCCTTTTAAACCCCTTGCAGATTTGTGTGTGTGTGTGTGTGTGTGTGTTTTCTTTCAAGATGAAAAATGTGCTGTGTTCCCTGGCTCATGACTAAGGAAAGAACTGACAAACAGGAGGTGGTTTGAGGTCTGTAAACCAGCGCTCTGCTGAATCACAGTGCGGCCCTCTGCTTTTTTACAGAATAAAACCCAAAGGAGAGCAGAAATGGAAGTACTGATGATCTGCCACATTCTGGAGCTCTCTGCTGTCCCCACACTGGTCTGGAATCAATCACTCCAGTCAGTCAGAGTACTCCCACACTGGACGTCAGATGTGCAAACAAATGGACAGCAGCAGTCAGTCATTCAGTATGTCTACATGCACAGTTTAGTCAAGCTACAGTTATAGCTCAATTAGGCCATTGAATTACTACTGTCCTTGTCCCTGTATACTAGCATCGGGGGAGAATGGATTTATTAATTTATACTCCTTTAGCTTGTTGCTATTGGACCTTCTTCTGGCTGACCTATTACGTCACAGACCAAACAAGTTCGCAAGAGGCAAACAGGTTGCACGTTGATTGGTGACAACTTTTCGGCACTTTACATTTTGTACGTACTCTTCTCTTAACTATATCTTTGTCTTGTTTTGTTTTCTTCCCTTTGTCTTCTTCTTTTTTTTCCCCGACTTTCTTCTATGAATCTTTGGTGTTCGACTTCCAGGTCAAAGCCAAGACTATAGAGCATGCACAGAACGCCTAGGCCAGTTCACATATCACTACTGCACAGAATGTAGCTATCTATGATAACACCATCGTATCATGGCAACGCCCATATCTTGGATATTTTAACCTCACTTCAGCATAGCGGGCATAAGTGGGGGCGTGTCGTCCATCTTTATATACAGTCTATGGGACTAACACAATAATTAGACTTGTTTTAACATCATGTAAACGTACTGATTGGAATAACTCTTGATTCACTCCAGTAAAAACAATTATCCACTGATCTAATTTGGTTTCTGCTCCAGTTTAGGAATGACATTTCAAATGTACAGTAGTAAGGATGATCAGATTTTCAGCCTGTTGTACAGGAGAACAAAGGCAACATGGTGCTCTAATAACTTGCTGACAGCATTCTGCTGTAATCATGGCAGTGAGGACTGAGTCATAGCTTTGCTCACTATATGGAGGTCATGTCTGTTTGTCACAGTGATGACTGCTCCTCTCCAGTGGAGGGCTCTCTCTAAAATTCCTCTCCCTGGCTTGTATTTGAGGCACGCTGATTCTTATGAATCCCCCTTTGTTCTTACACTCACAAGAAATATGATGTAGAGAAACACTGTGTGTGTGTGAAGCCTCCTTCGCCCAACACGAACGTGGTGCTCTTCTGTTCCTTCCCCCTGCCGGCTGGCCTGGAGGACAGCATTGCTGAGATAAAGCAGGATTGTTTTGTTCCCATGATGTGATGGCCAACAAAGCCCCTTGATGGAACTGGCTGCCCCTCTGCAAGCCCACAATCACATTAGATATAGATGATGTCACTCAGCCGCGCCAGCCCCGACTATTCCAGGGGCGGCGGGGCCATGAGGGAGGAGTGATGAAGGTTGTGGGGGAGGTGGTCTTTGTTTCACATTTCATCCGCACCAACCTCCTCCTTTTTTCCCCCAGAGGCAGCCGAGGCCCTTTTAATTTGCCCTTTTTTTTTTTTTTTTTTTTTTACACATAGGTGGCAGCCTTCAGTAGCTGCTGAAGGAATACTCTCTATGACCCGAGCCGCAGCTCAAGACTGCGTCTCTGAGCTGACACAGACCAGCGGGGCTGAGCAGACCCAGCCCTCCCCCCATCATCACAGAGAAGACATGAGGCAGGGATGCGTCAGCACGCTTCAGTCACTGACCGTAAAGCAAACGGTGACAGGGACCTTAAAAATCTTGACTGAGCACATCAATGTAATGACAGTCCCCCATGATGCCTCTGTGAATTGTCTAGACAGTCACACAGATATGAACAACCTGCTGAACAGGGCAGAGGGAAGATATTTGAAGGAAAATTTCACGTTAACCCTTTAACACCTGGACCGTCAGTTTTCTTGTGCTGCGTTTTGCGTTCTTTTACAAGCATTAAAAATTCTGAAACATGAAAAAAATTAATGGATTCTTTTTTTTTTTTAATTGTGGAAAAAGGCAATACGTAGCTTGTCATAAGGTGCCATGCAAACAGCAAAAAAATAGGAAAAGATGACAAGAAAATGACCTGAAAATCTACTGTTTGTTTGTTAATTTTTTTAAATAAGGGAGATTAAATTATTATAAGTGTATAAACCTGCCTAGTATCAATACTGGGGTATAAATATTGTGATATTTTATTTTCTCCATATCACTCAGACAGTTGTGTTTATAATGTAATGGTGTGATTATTGTTGTTATTGTAAGTGTGGAGGGATTATCTGTGCAGCATTGAGTCCAAGACAAATTTCCCACAAGGGGACAATAAAGTATATTGTATTGTACATGTATTGTACGTATTGTATATCGCATAGTATATAGTATCGTATTGTATTGTATCGTATTGTATCATATCGTATCGTATCGCCCGACTTGATAGGATTTTTAAAACTTTGATATTACTTCTTTACTCAACGTACAAATAATCACTTTTACATCACAACATCAGCTAGGGTCCTGTGAAACTGCATTAATTTCTCTGACAGACAGTGATTACATTAGTGATAATGGAATAAAAGTTGTATTTTGAAATGCATAATAAAGCCAACAAATTCATTTTATGCTGGTTTTTTTTTATGATGCAAAAATATGTGAAATGTTGTCAAATTGAACAGGGATGGACAGAGGGAGGATGGCTCAAAACCTCAATGGGAGTAACTCTCTCTATCTCTCTCAACACATTAAAGAAACAGCCATTGAAAGATGTTACTTTCCACACTCCATCTCACACCTGAAACACACAGCAGCTCATGCATTATTCATCCACGCAGTGAGTGAATGAAAGAGATGCTGCTTTGAGCATCCAGGAGCCGATCCCTGCAGTGCTTCTTTGAGTTAAGGAGAGGGGAAAAAAGCCCCTGATGCTCATTTTACATAAGACGACAATCTGACGGTGACTTCTTTTTCAATGAGCACAGTGACAAAGTCGTTTGACAGGCGCTACTTTATTAATGCATGCTGGCCCCAGCGAGGAGCCACAACTCTGCAGCACATGCGGGATGTGCCCCACTTTTCATAGCAGCACATGCATGTATGCGGATGTGCGAGCGTGGCTGTGTGACATCAATACGTCAGAGGGGTACTTTCATCATGCGTTCAGAAGAGCAGCTCTGGAGGGGATCGGTTGAAAGTGACACTTTGAGAGCTGAGACGAGCAAGAGTGAGGAGTGTTGCTAAACCTGATGAGCGCTGAGCCCGCGGTGGCGTTAATCTCGCCACGAAATGCTACCTTGGCAGCGGTGGCAGCTGACAGGTGCTAATTGGCAGTCACAGCCTTATAGGCTCAATAATGCACTTTCTCACACCTTTCCCTGAGTCTTTATCCTCGAGCGTACCGCACAGCAAATTAAAACACCATTTTACTGCTGTAGTATCTCATGACACCAAAAGAGACCGCAAATAAAAAAGAAACCAAAAATAACTGAAAATGTCAGCGGTGAAATCAATGTTGGGATGTGATAATACAAAAACAAGTGTAAATTCACAATTCAGCACAACATACACTCAGGCATCCACACACTGCCTGTTTTTTTGCTTATTGTTATGAGCAGCTAATCAGCTGTCTTAGAGCTCATGACCAGTCTTTCTACAAAATCTTGTGCAAGTCTGTGAATCCATTTGGGAGTTATGCGCCATTTTGCAATGGTTTTCTAGGCCCTAATAGAGGGCCTGAGACCCTCTTGTGATGGGATCACTTCAGCCACAACACAGTGATTAATGACTTAAAGCAAATGTCAGCCAGAGGTTTAAATTGTGCTTAAGGGCTAATGACCTGTTCCCTACTTCCTGCCTCCCCCAAAATAATTTATCATAAAATCTAAATATTTATAAATCAAAAGTAAAGTTCTCGTGTCTTTTGTTCTGTATTTGAAACACGTTCTCATCCCAAGTTGTCACATGTTGCTGCTCTTTCACATTTACATATTACACCAGGATGTTAAAAAAAACCCAACAAAAGCATGTGGGTTATGTTTGGTCAACAAAACCCCAGGACAACCAATGCTGGGACAACAACAAAAGCACATGTTTAAGATTAGGCTACAAAGGCAAGGTGGTTACAATTAGGAAAAATAATACGTGATGAACTCACTTGCAATTAAACTTTTTGAGACTTTGAGTCCACAAAGTGGAGATGAATGTAGTCAGGATCAGGACAGCACTCCAATTAAAAAGTTTTAATTGCCACACAGCAAGTTGCCCTTCTTCAGCGAGTAGATTTGGCTGATGCTGTTACGTTAAACACCGGCTTAGCCTCTTTCGCTTTGCGATGCCAGCATGCTGCCTCAAATCACACACTGGATCAGAATGATGCCGCTGTTTTTTTGGTTCTGTGTAAAAATGCAAAGGCTGCTTAAATAAGGGACTTTGTAGTGGCCCTATAGTGTGATCTCTGTGTATAAAGGACTATTTTAACAAAACTAGATTTTTACCTTTTAAAAGTAAAACGCAATCCGGGATTTTTCAACCTAAAACGGAGTCAGCAGTGTTTTAAATGGTCGCTCTTTTAGGCGTTCTAAAACAGTGAGGATTTAAGCCTTATTCCACAATTCACACATCACTGTGTGTGGCTATGGATGCTGGAGGAAGGTGCAGAGAGCCTGGTTGGTTTTTTACTGGTGCCAGCGGGGAGTTTCAGTGTTGCATTGTCTAAAAGTCAATAGCATTTCCCGCCCTGCAAAAGAAAAGTGTCAGGGGAAACAAGCATGTTTGATGGACGTACCTCTTCCGGAAGGCTAACAACCAAGCCATTCTCCGCCTGGCCCACCAGCGCCTGGAGGAAATACTCGCTGCAGGCGGCCAGCACGGACCGGTGCCCGCGGAACTCCTTGCCCTCCACCAGGACAGTCACATCGCACAGGATATCCTGCTTCCGCTGGTCGTTGAGGCAGAGGAGGATATTGGTACAATGAACTGTCGACTCATACACATACATGGGGGCTTCAGGCTTCTCATCCACGGACATTCCGCTCACGCCCTGGAAATAGAAGCACAACAGAGGGGGGGGTCAGCTTACAGCCGAGCCCAGCGAGCGCATACCGCAGGGCTGACATCAGCCCCGTCGGTCTGCTGCAGCCAGCCTCATGATTCAACACATAGACGAGCCTGACTGACTGACTGCTGCTGCTTCTCATGCCCGATCCCTCTTTAACAATAAAAAAACCTGTAAAATGTTGTTTTGCATGCTTCTGCTCACACCACATATCCACACATGAATCACAAAAGACTTTCAGTATATTCCACACATTTTCCCCTCCCACTGCACACTCAAATAACAAAAAAACATAACTGAATCAACAACAAAACACCCACAGAACACAGTTTACTTAAAAAACAATTACATTGTAATTAAAAGGTAGCCAAGAGCATCCAGAGTTACTGGGTCTGTACTTTTTTGCTGTGGAGATCCACATGTGTTTGTAATCTACGCAGGACTCACTGTATAGGTATGCTGAGCAGCTTGGACACACTTAGAAAGAGAACATCAGCTGAAAAAGGAGGAGGATAGTACAGGAGCTTCATCACAGGATAAGAACCCAAATGACCGCAGAGAGGTTGTTTTGTAGCCATGAGAGTGGAAACAATTACTGTAAGCCTATAATATGGCCACAAAAGCCTGAGTCTTTTTTTCTGCAGTTGCAAAAGGCCTCTATCCCCCACTGCTGCTGTGATCATCTCAATTTAACACAAAGTGATTTAAACTAGGCTCAGTGTACACATGTTATATGCAGAAATATTAAAGGAGCAGTACGCAAAAATTTAGAGCAGATCTGAAGCCACTTTTAAACTGCTTGCTTAAGGTTAGAATATCGCTTTATTATGCTGCCGCACTGTTCTGTATAAAAGATATGATTGTGTAATAAGGAGACAGAGTTGTCTTTCATTTAACCCTTTGAAAGTATTCAAAAACTTCGAATTCCAAGAAAATTGGTTTGCTTTCTTTTGAAAACACGGGAAAAAGGCAATGAGCAAAAAACTAGTAGATTTGGAAAACTACTTTTTTCAAAAACTAGGGAAAATGTCCCAAAACTATATTTATTGTTATCATATTTATATATTTAACTTTTTTTTTTATTTTATTTTTTTACAGAATTGTTGTTATTTTCTATTATTTCTAATATAATAAAAGTACAAGACAATTTCCAGAAAATTAGTGGGAAAGCCAAATAATAATAATAATTAATAATAATAAGAAGAAGAAACAAAAGATGACCTAAAATTAAGCAAATCTTTAAAAATAATTTTAAAGTTTAAGTTATTTGGACATTTTTTAAAGCTTTCTTAGAATTCTATTATAATCCAACAATTTCTTGCAATTTGTGGAACACTTCTTACCAAATAAATTTAGAATTTTTTTTGAAGAAGCGAGAGACAAATGTCTAGGTAAAAAAAGAATAAAAGCTAGGTGGAAAAAAACTATATTTATAATGATCATAATTACACATTTAAAGTTATGCTACAAAAGTTGCGTTATTATATTTTTGAGCACTTGTTTCTTGCTTGTTTTTTTTTATCTGTATTGTCTATTTTTCATCACTGTACCTGTACTGCCTATGCATGTACAAATGTCGTCTTTGCCTTTTTTTTTTTTATAAAAAAAAACAACAACTTTATTTTACTTTCTCTTTTTTTGTTTTAACTAATTTTCAGGTAATTTTCTTGTACATTTTACTAATTTCTTGCTGTTTTTTTGTCTGTTTTTTCTTTTGATGCTTATTGTCGTCTTTCCATATTTAAAAAAAATATCAAGCCAATTTGCTTAGATTTGCTGCTGATCTATCAATCCTTAGATATACAGCAACACTTATACGACCATCTTCAGTAAACAGAGGGGACACTGTCGTCTCTTAGCCTTTACCCACTGCAATTAACGAATATCATAAATAAACAACGTGTTATGATCCCCTATGGCTCCAGCTTTATTGCCTGACTGGAGTTGCGGTAAGTCAGCGTAACTCCACACTTCCAAAACACAAACCCCGTGAAGCTCGACTCTGGGAACACAACAGCACGTGCCCCGGATTTTCCAGCCAAACGTTCCATCCCACTCGCACTGTGATGACAGACGCGGAGCTATCTTCCCTCAGAGAAGCCACCAGATACACAACACACACAGACAGACACAGACACATAACTTAATCGAAAAGACCTTTATATTAGACCGCGCTCAGTGCCAAGATGCCCCTCTGCTATTTGTAGGCTTGTGGTCGCAGGTTTGAAATGAACTGTGCTACTCTCTGTCATCTGTTGACACAACAGCACACAGACTAAAGCTGACATTTGTTACATTTGTCATTCTGGACCCCTTTGTGTCTGCTGTGTTTGTGCGAGGATTGAACTCATCGACCCCTAATAAAGTAGAATTATGAGCTAAAGTGAGCTATTCCACTGAATAAAATTAAATTATCTGTCAAAATGAATGCCTTGACGTGAGGTGACTTTGTCCTTTTGTCCTACTTTTTCATGGCGCTTCAAATTAGATTTCCTCAAAAAAAAAGTTCCCATCAGTGTTTTTTTTCTCAGTCTGTTAACAAGCTATCAGACAAATGTAGACGTCTTGAAAATGTGATTACACACACGGAAAATGTCCTCGTTCACGGAACTGTTCTAATGAAATTTCTCCTTGTTATGATTGGAGAGAAAATAACACCAAGTGCTGGATGTTTACATGTTGTGTAACTTTGCTGCTTTTGACTGACAGCTCATGAGTCAGAAGGACTCCCTATGTATGGAAATGTTTATGGAAGGAAAGTTTTGCTAACCTTATGTGTTTGTTTAACTGACCTGTTTTTTTGTGCAAATCAGAGAAGCGTACATCACATCTGACTTTTGAGTGTTAGCAATGACTACATAACCAAATAAAATTTTAAAACCTGGATCGACATAGGGTTTCTTGCGCTTTCACAGGCATTAAAACCTCTGAAACATTGAGCAAATTGATGTGATTTCTTTTAAAAACATGGCAGTCAGCAACCTGACTGCCATGTTGTGCCAAAAAATAAGTAAACGGTGACAAGAAAATTACCATAAAAGAATTGCTAAAAAAGATAGATAGAAAATTAGACATTTTTCAAAAAGCTACGGATAAATACAAGAAAAACTATATTTATTATCCTAATAATTATCAGAAATTACTATTTTTTGCATATATGTATTATTTAATTTTTGCTCTTTTTCTCAGGTCACTTTTCTTTTTTTTTTGTTTGGCTAATTTCAGGTAATTTTCTTCTAACTTTTTCCAATTTCTTGCAAATTTCGGACTCATTTTGTTTTTAAGCTGCCCATTGCCTGCTTTCCATGTTTCTGAAAGCTGTGAAGCCAATTTGCGCAGGTTTCAAAGGGTTAAGCAAAGGAAGCGCTCACTGACTCATGTTTTTTAGTCTGAAAAATGCTCAGCAAGAAGAGAAGTGTTACTGATAATGAAGAAGCAGAGCTAACATCCTTCAGCTAAATAACGACATTGTTAACACAAAAGAACACAGCAGTAGAAATCTTCCACCACTTTAAAAAATAAAAATAAAATAAAACTTTAAAAAATAAATAAATAAATCCAGTTTTTATGCAAAGAAACAAAATGGCACAAGTGGCTCCAGATGTTAAACTTTCCCATATTTATACAGAAGATGAAAAATGACATGTAAGGGCACGTTAATAGAAGTATGCACAGCTGCATGTAAATGGGAATGTTACAGGAATGCTTCTTTACATTAGCCATATTGTCTTTTTCCGAGTAAGGGCAAAAAATTGAATATTTTGCACATATACGTAGTTGGTGCTGAGTGTGATCATTTGCCATAACAGACTCTGTTCTGAGTCTGTGGGAAATTTTTTTCCATCATCCAGGATTCTCAGAGCGGGTGGGTCTGGTAATCCCACACACACTTGAGGCCTCAGCGAAGGCGATGTGTGTGCGTAGATGGTGCGATTGTCGCTACTACTACACTACTGGGAGTGTGAAAATGGATAGCGAGAGGCTTCTTCACCTTGCAAATAGAACCAACTCCCATCTTGTGAAAACAGGAGCGTGTCACGAGGTGAAAAAGCAGCACAGGAGGGCTCACAGCACTGACGCTGAGCAGCTGAGACGCTGATTGCTGGCTATTGTTACATGAGAAAACGTCTTTCCTTCCGAAGGCAATCAATCCAGTTGACAATTCCCACAGCAACACATATCAGAGTGCTGAATGAAATTGCTGGATATGGCGTTCGGTTTGTGTTCATGTGCTGCGGTTTGCAATCACACTCACTACAAACCTGCACAGCCTCTGAAAAACCTGCATCTAGCACTATCATTTTAACAGCTGCTGTTTTGTCCTGAAGCAGCAGTTCTAACAGGATAGAAAGAAGCTGTTGCACATGACAGCTAAATAAATGTAATGTAAATGTAATGTAATAAGGAAGGTTAGATATATTCTCCATTTCAACCCAACTGCCAGAAAAAATGTTGGCTATTTATGTTTCTGCAAACCATTGATATTTTACATTTTTGCACATTATTATACAGCAGATGTGTTGACTTTTCATAATCCAGCAATGCTGTGGTTAACTTGTGGTTGATCACTTAGTTAATGGTTAATAAAAAGATCATGTTTTGGCTTAAATGACCTAAGTTTGGGGGCTCAATCCTCACTGGAAAAGCAGGATTGTCTCTGTAAATAAACACCTGCTTTGCATGGCACTATCCGAACAGGAAATGCAGGGATGTCTCTGTAAAAACAAACAAAAAAATGACAACTGACTGCTAAAAAAATCTCAGGATCGAGAGGTAAAAGCCCGCAGAAAAAACACTGACAGGACCCTAAAAACACCCACATTTGGGGGCTGAAAAGCCACTGTGGAAAAAGCCAACGGTCCTTAAAAAGCTCCCAAATTTGGAGCCAAAAAAAAAACCCCACAGAAAAAAATGGGTTCCAAAAAAAAACACCCATGCATGATGGCTAAAAAGCATGGTTATAAGTATTAAATGTTGAATAAAAGGCTGCATGTAAATCTAAAATATCTAAAATAAATTCTTGTTTCCTATAATTGTGCAAAATATTAGCCCTGAGTTAGTTCATAACCAAACTGTCGATCTCTTACAGAATGTATGAACACATTCACTTGAGTTGTGTGGGAATTTTACACATTAAATTATCTGAGCCTAGCCACCAAACAGTTTTTTGCAGTGAGTCTGGAAAACATCTGGACAGCATCCACTTAATCAACTGAGCTAGAAGCCAAACAGATCCAAGCCAGCTACAGTGGTAAGTGTTTCAGTCGATAATGCAACCTGTCACCTTTTAAAACTCTCAAAGCTCATGATTATCTAAATGTATATAGGCCAGGTTTTGCAGATGTAATATGCAAATGACTCAGCAACTGCATGACTCACTTTTGACCTCATGTTCATGAAGAAACTTGAATTAAAGTGACAGTTGAGAGCATTTCCAGAACAATCCACATCAGCAAAATCTAATCTCAACCCAGTGATTGATGCTTTTGTCCTATCAG